>NC_137604.1:51957146-51964646 GCF_963280865.1 Gymnoscopelus braueri | reverse complement strand
GTGGATTATATTGCATTCGTACAGGAGCTAACACTACATGTTGACTTGAGGATGGCATTTCACAGTGATGGACCTTAATTGTATAGCCTGCCTCTGTTTTCTATATGCAAAGCCCATAAAACCACTGATTGCCATGCACTAAGCCTCTGAACATGATCATAATCATGCAGTATACACAACAGGCTCTCTCGCTCCCCTTCCTTCCTTTGTACCTCTCTCTCTCTCTCTCCATCTTTACCTCTCCCTGTCTATTTCATAGTTTACTTCAATTTGATTTGACTCAGTTGCATAAGCAGTATATTGTCGCTGTCGGGCGGAAAACTGGTACGTCCAGAACTGTTACTTTTCAGGGAATGGAAAAAAAGACCTGTGTTCTAATGCAGTGGTCACCTTTTTTATATCAAGGTCCATTTATTCGGCATTTGAGCCACGGACCAAGACTTCGAATATTTTGTTGTCGTTGGATAAAGATTTTGTCAAAATAACAATTCTTTATTTCTTCTACATTGTGTAGACTTCTTGTAAATTAAGTAAGGCAGATTACTTAATTTAACAACCAAATGCGGGTCCATTTGGTTTCATGTTTCATTTTACGCTCTCAAGAGTTAAAGATCTATAAGGGTCCATTTGGTTACCAATTCTCCATCATTTAGCTGGGGACCACCTGGAAACTCCTCAAGGACCACTGGTGGTCCCCGGACCACTGGTTGGGAACCACTAATGGATCCATTGAAACCCTATTTAGAGCGTAAATAGCAGACCTACAATTTCACAGTGCGTACTGTAGTGACATGCTGATGTGACTGACACTGTTATACCCATGAAGTATAAAATACTCTATCATTTATGAAAAGAAATAAATAAAATAAAAGATGAAATATGGATGGTTTCTGCTCTATGCAAGCAACAATAATTGGTGTTTTCATACTGCTTTCTCTCTGTCTCTATCTCTCTCCCTCCCACTATCATCACGCTTTCTTCTCTCAACACACTGTGTCATGCTTTGATAGAAATGATAGAAAATATGAATGGAAGCCTCTTCATCCGTCTGTCAGTGAGATGGAGACATGGCATAATGAACACAATTATGTTTGAAACTGCGCTGTGTGAAACACTCTCCCTTCCTCCGGTGTGTTGAGAGACTGCCCTCAATTTGTGATGCAACGATGCAGAGGCGAGCGAGGGCGTGAACTGTAGCAGACATTTTTATTTCAGATGGCACAGCCACGTAAGGCTTTGTTTCCAGTGGTAAAAAGCAACTAAGTACATTTACTCAAATACTGTACAATTTTGAGGTATCTTTACTTTACTGGAGTATTTCCAATTTTCTGTACTTTTACTTCTACTCCACTACATCTCAGAGGCAGATGTTGTACTTTTACTCAACTACAATTATTTGAAAAATGTAGTTACTAGTTACTTTGTAGATTTTATTGCAAAACATACATTACCCAATTCAACCCTATATACATTTCGGCCATTTGAAAATAGCTAGCTTTGAAAATAGCTAGCTATTTTCAAATGATTTTTATACATTTTATATATATTTGAAAACTTGAAACAGGACATTCTGCATAATGAGTACTTTCTACTTTTGGTACTTTAAGCAAATTTTTTAACCAATACTTTTGAACTTTTAATCAAGTAATATTTTAATTCCGGACTTTTACTTGTAACAGAGTATTTCTACATTTCATGCAGTATTGATACTTTTACTTAAGTAAAGAATGTGATTATTTTTTCCACCACTGTTTGTTTCACAAGTAGCATGGATGGACAACACAAAAATTTTCCATACAAATGAACAAATGAAAAGGAAAATGGTTTAACAAATGGTTTAACTTGCTGAAAGACAAGTGAGTCTTTCAGCAGGGACAGTATGTAATCCTGCTAATTCATTAAAATGGATAAACAGTGAATGGTTCATACGTTTTGTATTGACGTGTACATTAATGTGCGATTTTGACATTGAAATAAGGTGCTCTGTATGGATCTTTGTTCCACTCTGTATGGATCATGTTCTAACGTACGAGGGGGGGTACATTTTTCCATAGTTTTGAACCAAATGATTGGTAAAAAAATTAAATTGCTTGTCTGGCTCTTACTGTACTTTAGTCTACAGTATGATCATATGATGGCACTGATTGGTCTAGGAGTGAGCTCCAGAGTGACATACTGTACTAACACACACGCAGACATGATAGCAGTTTCTAGTTAGAGACAAAAACATTTGTTTCACTATTCCGATATGGTGCTACTACCCTACATACTTCACAACATACTTTGAAAATAGGCAATTTACAAGTTCTCAATGTGTGGGGAATTGGCATGCATTGTGCGCTATTAAAATAAAAGGTTTTCGCCAATAATGACATGACCAAAATAGGGACGCCAGGTTGAAAGTGTCTACGATATCTCTCCCTGGGGTGTGCTGATGGCTGGCTGATCAGATGGAGCACTGTTTGGTTCCCTGATTGGGTTCAGAACTGTGTTGAGTGTTGGTCCCTCTCTATTGCTCTCAGTCTCTCTACCCTCTCATATGCCCTACCCAAAAATACATTAGAATCACACTCTAGATTCAGACTCTAAATTCAGGTGAGTCAGTCACAAGAAAACATACATTTGATATGTGCCTTTTCTTATGATTAGCTTTTATAATAGCAGTTCTTGAAGCTTGTATGGACAATGACTTCACCCATTCCTTTACCCCTATATAAACCTGTGATGTGACGAAAATAAGTGAAGTTGAAGTTGAGATTTGTGAAGTATTCCAATCTGTTGCTTACAGTGAATTCAGAAAGTGCTTTCTCTCCTGTGTTCCATCTCGATTGTCACCCTTTCCGCTTTCCCAGTAAGCTTTCTCATTATATCTGCTCACCCTCTTCTTTGAGCTAAAAAAATAAACATTGGCAGCCTTCAGACCTCCTTCTAATGAGTGTAATATAGGCTACTGTATGTTGTTTGAGGAAAAGTAAGACACATTTTATATAAAAGAGATGAAAGACAGAGACCACAGGACACTACACTGTAAAATCCTATGTGCTAATTTAACATTGACGTGTCCCCACACTTTCATGTACAGTGGGAAGATAGTAAGCAATAAGCAACAAGTGTGTGTGTGTATGTGCGTGCGTGCGCGCTCGCTCGCTCGCGCATTCACGCACGCACGGACACGCACGATTGTGTGAGTGTGTGGATAGACAGAGAGAATAACAAGGGAGAAAAGAGACAGACAGGGTCTGTTTCATAGCAGTCACTCAGTAACTTGGCAACAAAAGCAGGGAATGATAAAATGAATAACTAGCAGACAGCAGGCAGATAAAGAGAGCAGGAGAGAGAGAGAGAGAGAGAGAGAGAGAGAGAGAGAGAGAGAGAGAGAGAGAGAAAGAGAGAGAAAGAGAGAGAGACTTACTATGATGAGTAGAATAAAGTAGATGAAGTTATAGAAGGAGTGAGCATCCATCACGTAGTACATGATCTCCACCCAGCCTTCCAGAGTGATCACCTACAGAAACCACACACACACACACACCACACACACACACACACACACACACACACACACACACACACACACACACACACACACACACACACACACACACACACACACACACACACACACACACACACGTATTATATTATGCAGCAAAAATCAATACATCATACCCATAATTTATACCTAAAAACATTTGGTAGACCCTCCGTCGTCACTGGAGGCAATACATATAGTACTTTATAGTGGTAGCAGCACTTTGGTTAGATTGGTTAATACCCCTGATGCATTGCATGGACAGCCAGAGAACTTTGGCAATTAAGTTTAGGCATGAGTTTGGTGTGGTTTATTTAGTTAAGTCCAGTTAGCTTATAGGCATTGTTCGTATGGTTCTGCATGGTGCCGAAACATGGGCAATGGATAAGGAGCTTTGGGATTGTCTTGACGGAACATACACAAGACTTCTCATGCGTGTCCAGAACCTTTCATGGAGGAACCATCCCACTGAAGCTCAGATTTATGGTGGCATCCCTTCCATGATCTCAGTTGTTGTGGCACAATGAAGACTCCGCTTTGCTGGACATTGCCACAGAGCAAAAGACCAGGTCATTTTGGATATTCTTCTGTGGAGACTACCATGCCCATCAAGAGGAACCAGACCAACTCACATTTCCAGATGTGCTGAGTAGGGACACATGGCTGACTGTGAATGAACTTGTGGCAATGAGCAACAGTGGAAGCAGCTTGTGTCGCAGATCTCGAGGGCACTCGAATGATGATGATGATGATGATGATGATGATGATGTATGTGTTAAGTTCAGACGTGGCTTTGGTGTTGTTGAGGGTTACGGAAAGGCTCTGGGATGGTGGTTAGTTAGTACTGAGATTGCGCTTCGTTCGGCTCCACAAATGCAATGCATGCTGGTTATGCTGCGTCCTGCTAACCTATTCATTTCATTACCGACCACAGGATTAAGCTATCACATCATTAAGATCTCTATTATTTCCTCGTTTGCAAAACACAAAACAATCTGTGAAAACATACGGTTTTGTTCCGACTGTATTAGGGAACTAGCCAATCACGTTATTCATCAACAACTGATTCAATAGTTTCAGAGTTAATAGAATGCAGAGGATGTCTCCAGCTGTGTCGAGAGACAGTAATTTCTGTATACAGTAATTTCACGCTTGCACTTCGTTTCATTTTACATTAAAGAAATTGTTATCATATCCCGCAAGGCAATTCTGCTTGACTGAAATAACATCTCACTATAAGAATAATGAAAACTAGAAAAAGTGCTCCTCGGAGCACAGGTCTCCGCCAGGTCAGGTAGGTTATTGTGGGGCAGCAATGTTCGGAATTCGCCAATCAGGATGGAATATGAAAAATCGGACGGAACCATCTTGATCACTTGACTATAGAGACAATGGATGCCGGTTTGCATGATGTTTGAATTTGTAGGAGTAATATAAAAAAGAAAAGTGTTGTAAAATCGGCCTCCTGGTGGCGCTATAATAGGGCAATGTTAAAAGGGTGGCATTTGTTCTTCAACGTAGTGCGAATGTGCGTGCAAAGTGTCACTGCAATCGGACGCTGCATTCATGATTTGTGGCATTTTGTTCAAACTTTAGATGTCAATGTTAGCCAATCAGGATGGAATATGAAAAATTAAAAAGATCCATCTTGATCACATGACTATAGAGATCATGTGTACCCGATTTGCGTGAAATTTGGATAAATTCTAAAGGCTTAATATCAAAAAAAATGTTTTACATAAGTCGGCCTCCTGGTGGCGCTATGAAAAATGCAGGGCCGTTGTTTTTCCTTGGCCTCTAGGGAGTGTGCGTGCAAAGTTTCACGCAGATCGGTGCAGTTATAGTTAAAAACACAAATTGGCCTTTTATAGCGCCACCATGAGGCTGACTTGAAAATGTTCAAGTGGCATTTCTTCCTCGGCCTAGTGGGAATGTGCGTGTGAAATCTCACGGAAATCACAAGCTGCGTTCATGATTTGAGGCATTTTGTTGAAAACGGAGCAATCCTGCAAACTTTGGAAGCCAACCTTAGCCAATCAGGATGGAATATGGAAGATTGGACAGATCCGTGTTGATCACATGACTATAGAGATACTGTGTACTGATTTGTGTGATGTTTGGATAAAATCTGTAGGAGTACTGTCAAAAAATGTGTTTAGCAAAAGGCGGCCTCCTGGTGGCGCTATAACAGGCCCATTTGAAAAATTTGGGGCAGAGGTTCTGCTCTGGCATCCAGGGAGTGTGTGTGCACAGTTTCGCTGCGATCACGCCAACGGTGCCAGAGATTAGCTGTACACAAAATGACAGAATGACGGACACACGGACGGACACACGGACGGACGGACGGACGGACGGACGGACAGGGGGTAAAACATACTCTCTCGCCATGCCTTTCGGCCTGGCGGAGACAATGAAACGTCCCTCTTTTATTTCAGACAGATTCAAGCAGTTTGCTGAGTGGTTTATTCTGGCTGCTAGAAGAAGAGTGATCCATTTCTGAATTCTATGTTTTATAGTGAACACTGCATGAAAAGATTAATTCATGCAATATATCCTATCCTATACAGACCTAAGGGAGTATTTTTTGGCCTCTGCTGCCCACAGAGGTCATAACAGTCAACATACAGCAGCATATGGTTACAATACAGATCCATCTGTGGAACCATTGGAATCACATCATATAACATACTTGATAAAATACTAGGTCCAGGAAAATAAAATAAGTCGTATCACACATTGTTTTCTGCTGTGTTGCTTTTCGATGTGTACACTGTATACGTTTATTGAGGTATCTAAAGAGCACAAAGTATGGCGTCAATGGTATCTGACAGGCCCGTGGACTGACCCTACCTTATATCATGGCCCTGGTTTTGGCCATGCTTAGTAAATTGGATATTCCCTTGCATATCTGTCTGAGTTTTTGGGTTCTACTTGCCAGTGTCTGAAAACATGTCTTGAGATAGACTGGTTGGCTTCCGCAATATCTGTCTGTACATTGGAAGCGCTGAAACGGTTCAAGGCTGTAAAGCTTTGCTTAAAAATCTCAAGACAAAAACCCTCTTCAATCCAAGTGTGACCAAAGCCACCCATATACCATTGAGGTCATAATTCACTCACTGCTCTATCTTACTCACAGTAGCATGAGGCTAATTGTTGAATATTTCTTCCCAGTAGAGTGATAGAATGTGTTAATATCTCATTTCAGCCGTCACTTCAACAAACTCTTCACCGGTAGAGTGGTGGTTGAACGCCACACTGACTGCAGCTATAGTTATTGTTGCTGAAGTGTTATGACATGCATTTAAAGGTATAATGAAGTAGTGCGAAAAATGGAGGATAAGAAGAGAGGATAGTAAAAGGACGATAGTGAAAATAAGATGAGAAATAATTACAAAATAGTTGAAGGAGATGGGAGGGGGTCCGTATCTGTTCCTAGAATGATAAGAGTGTTTGTAAATTACGATACGAGGGGAGTCTGTGCCAATCAGTCCCCCAGAGCCACGGTAGAACATTGAAGCGGCCGTCGCCTGGTGGTCAATCTGAGAATGCAACACTTCTGCATTTAAAATAATATTTTCATTTGTGCGCCTGCTCAGAACTCTATGGACACGCCTTTTCGACTCAATATTCAGTACTTCCGGCAGACAAACCCAATCAGAGTGTAGACCACTTTTAACTTCCGGCAGTCTTACGGGTGCTTCAAACGCCACTGAGCAACTTTCATAGAAGTGAATAGCTGGGGGCGGGGCAATCCGCCTTCTAGTTATATTATACCTCTATGGTGCCAATGGGAACAGAGTGGAGCATTATGACAAATTCACCAGCCTTCCATGTAAAATGGCATTGTGATGGTGTTCATGTTTGTGCCGATTTGAAGGATTTACAATAAGTATGGTTCCTTTGTGTACTGAATAAAACGGACAAACCTAAAACCTGATGGATCATATTCAAAACCCAATGGATAGCTC
>NC_137604.1:51925841-51956946 GCF_963280865.1 Gymnoscopelus braueri | reverse complement strand
TTAGATGAGGAATTTGTGGCCAACAGATCAGGATCTTGCAGGCAGGTCATACATCTTGTGGTCAAAATATTTTCTGAGCGGTTTGGTTGGTTAAGTGTGTTGATAAGGCCTGATGTGCCCACAAGATCCTTGTCTCATGAGCACTAGCAATTTAAGATGTTCCCCAGAAAGCATGATCATTTGGGCACATCTTTGGCCACGATGAACTTAACTGGACTGAACCACATCAACTCTCATATACTGTATAAAATATTTCTGTTGTCTGTCACGCAGAAAACTTGTATGTCCAAAACCATACTTTTTCAAGAAATTAAAAAAACAATCTGTGTTCCAGTGGATGAATGTAGTTAACATTCAGTCACAAGCTTGTATTAGTACTTTTCATTAGTTTAATATTTATAAAAAACACAGACCGATCTAACCACTTTCAACCTGGTGGGCATGTCATTCAGCCCCGGCTTAACGGAAGGGCTTTAGGTGCTGAAGCACAGGGCACCAACCTTGGGGGGGGCACCAAACGGCGTGGAGAAAGTGAAAGAACTATCTCCGAAAAGCGCCAAAATTTAGAAGCAGCGGCTTCTGAAGGAGCGCTGCAGCTATACAGAGAGTCAACAGAGAGTCACCAGTCAGATACTGTATATACAAGGCAAAAAAAATTACGCAATATAAATTAATGCAATATTAAGGTTTTATGTCGAACTCCGCGTTCAGACCATGAGGAGCCATAGAATTGAAATGCTGAATATAAAACATTTCTCGTTGTAACAGGCGGCGCTCCTGGTTGCCTCCTCTGGGGGGCTTTTCCACCTTTTCGATGCCTACATAGAATACATTTCGTTCGTCCCCGCATCTAATGTTAGAGCGATATTAAAACAAATCATGGAGGGGAAGGGAAAACAGTGAGATATTTGAATGAATAGTGGTGGGCCTGGTTTGGCAATTATACTGATAAAGGAAGCACAACAACATTAACTTCAAGTACCCACATATCCCAGTAAGAGTGCACTCCAATGTTCTTGAGATGATTGCCTGCCAGGCGCAATTTAGGCACACAAGACACAATAGAAACTGGCAGCATGCTTGAATTGTTCTCATCAAATGAAAAAGACCTGAGAATTATCAGCAATCCTAGTGTCTAAGTGGTCGGGTTGCCTCTCTCATAACAGATCAGCCGTATTAATGTCATGTACATGTAGGTGCTGAAGGGGGCTTTAAATGGCTTTCTAGGATCAGTATAAACCAGTGGTTTTCAAGTTTTTGTGCACACCAATGGGCAAGTTAATCTACAAGTGCTCTGCAAGTCACGATGCGATGTGTCGTGAGCTTATAGGGGGGGGGAAAAACAATCTAGAATGACATGTCCAAAATAGGAACACCAGGTTTAAAGTGGTTAAAATATTATTTTAGGTGATATAATTGCCTTTGTATTGGGAAATTAGTACACATAAAGTACTGATATAATCAAATATATATATATATTTTTTAATAATAATTACGAATGCACGATTTGAAATTATGACCGATATCCGATTATTTGCAGGGTCATATCGGCCGATGCCGATATATTATATATTATATTTATATTCAGCTCATTGTTGAATTTTCTAATTAATTTTTTTTGTTTTGCTGGTGAAAGTTGAGGAAACCCCCCTCCCCACTAACCCTACAATGATGAAAAATATTTATGGAATAAATACTGTACATTAATTAAATATGAAAGACAATTGACTGGCTTAAGTAACAAACTAAACTATGACATCATATTTGTATTCTATAATCTGCTTATTACAGAATTACAGAATTATTTGAATCGTTTAGTAAATGTATAGTTATGTTATGTGGCCTATGAAACTAAGATCATTGAATCTCTTTTATTGGTGTTATTCATTATTGTCTGTTGCCTAAATTCATTAGCCTCTACTCTAAACAATGCAGCCCCCCTTAGCTCTCCCAATCACAATTTCCTGGAGCCGCCACTGTGTATGATATACCAATCTGGGAACCCATCGTCAAATAAAAAGGAAAAACAGTGCCCCCCAGAGTTTTTCACTTTTGCATTTGATTCTGGGGGGAGTGATTAAATAGACCGACGATGACTGGAAACCGGCGTTTGGTCTCTGCCCTCAGCCCTCCACTTCCGGTGGTGCGTCATATGTTTTTCATTCCCACTAACAATATTTCTCCACGGAACACTAACACCATTTCTCCCAAAAACAACTGGATCATTTTGGTTATAAGCTTCTATGATGAAAGAACAAGTTAAAATGTTACCAACTTTCTCCGTGGTTTTGTCGGCTCCGAGGATGCTAGTGCTAAATGAGTTTCCAGTGGGGAAGCGAACGCACAGATGTAAATCCCGCCCACTACATTTGATTGGGTAAAGCACGGCCTGCTTCCTGATCTGAAGGCACGGCCCACTTGTAGGCCAACGCTCACACATTCTGAACGGGGCTCCCGACAGATTCAGTAGCGCAGCTCTGAATCTGTTCTTGACAGATTAGTGATATACAAAACTAAGCTCACCATAAATGCAATCATTGTTTAGTTTATCACTGTCTTCCATTCTATAACATCAGCAGTGAGTTTTAGCAGGAGAGGGAGGGGCTGAGAGCCAGGGGGCAGACATGCTCTCTACTAGGCACGGCAACAGCTGGCTCTTAGGCAGCAGCAATTTGCTTCTTACACTACAGACCACATTCCAGGCCAACACGGACATTAAACACAGAAACATTACCAGCTGAAAGTTAATTTGTGCTCATTCTCTGTGGTTAAATTACACAGGCTTGCTTGTTCAACGCGGCCGCTGCACTTGAGTAAACGAGTGCTTGTTACTTTGACGTTAAATAAGGAGGCAGTATAACACATTCGTGTTGAAAATATGTCCTCCACATTATCACTTCTCTAAACTAATTTAAGATAGCCTAAGGTACAAGAAACCGTCTCTGACTGTTCTGGGTATGGACGTTAAGTTTGTTTGCTGTTTAACAACTATATGGCTTCTCTCTCCCTTCACCGACACACGCTGCACGCACGCCGCTGTTTTCTGTGAGACACGCAGTGAGTGTGTGAAGGAGGGGGGAGGGAGGGCAACAGCTGGGGCTCTTAAAGAGACAGGCAGACTGGCTGCTTTGCGAAGTACAAAAGCCATTGAAGGGTCACATTATTTATGCGTCATAAATATCGGTGAAAATAATCGGGTTTATTTTTAGATCGGTTCGATACTGATATGGCATTTTTCGGCCGATTTTGATACATTACCGATAATATCGTGCAACTCTAATATTACAGAAAAACTACTTGTCTCACAGCACACCAGTGTGCCTTGGCACACTATTTTCCACTGGTGTAAACACTGTGTTACAATATGCACAGTTTGGTTTATTTGCATTATCCCTTTGAGGCACATACTGTATGTATACCATCATTTACCATAGGTTTCACTGTACAGGGGCAACCCTAACCCAGGTAGGAAGTTCAGTATTACGTGTTGTATCCTCAGTGGAGATCCTCAATTTACCATTTCCCCCAAACTAGAAAACAAACTAAACACCTCCAAGTTATCATACATAACCATACATAACAATGATAATAACACGATTCCTGAAAGGCACATTTTTATGGAAAACAATGCAGTCAACACATTCAAAGTGCACACTACTCCCTCTAGCATCTAATAATATCTGCTTGTTGCATTTATTCTGAAAACGCTCTCCAGGGTTTATTTCTGGCACTGTGGATCAGACCTGATCTGCATGTTTCTCTGTCGAAGTACCATGGAGAGCTCCTAGGCAGGCCTCCCTACTAGTCTGTGATGCTATAAGATCTGGCATGGTGCTGAACAGAAGTCACATTCAGTTATCCTCCTATAATTTGACAAACCTCTGTAGTTGGTGCATGGGTGCATGGTGTCATGGTGAGGCCAAAATTGTTCTGCCCCGGTTCTGAATTTGCACACAGCCATTGACCCTTACATGTGCACCTAGCAGCGAAGCCCGTTTTCCGATTACACAAAATATCAGCTGTTTATTAGCGGTTTTGTGTTCGCTGGCTCCCGGATTGCCAGATCATGTGCACATATCCCCCCATGGGTGTGGACTAGTAAAGCAAACTTGATAAAGTATATTTTGGTTCTCTGACTAAACATTTATGATGGGAAAATAATGCAACAAGTCTGAAAAATGTCACTGTGTATATTTTTGTATTTATAAATACAATCATAAGCTTTACATACTCACAATAAGTGTGTGGTGTTCCGACTATAGCTTAGGGGGATGATTCATTTAAACAGTTTATATGCAAAAGAGGATCTTAATGTCCCTGTGCAATCCTGGATACCTTAATTATTCAATGAATAAATTATCAGGCGGTCCTATAGGCTTCAAGCTTTAATTCCCAGCTGTTGTAAAACTGTGGTACCGTAATACAACGATTTGTGAAAATGTGGGAATTGTTAGGCTTAATTTATACTCTGTCATACGACGTTGCGTGCCAAAGATAGATTTACAAGCTCCCAACAGGCCAAGATGCGAGTATAAATCAGGTTTTAAAGCAATAAAAATACAGTTGGCTAAAAAAAAAAATCCCCTCTTTGGAATTATGTCTACCACGTATCCAAGGAATAGTCTATCCCTGTCTGCGTGTTTCAAAAAATACTGAACCAATGAAAAGTATTAGCACGATATTGTGACTAAATAATAACTATATTCATTGGATCCATTGGAACACAGATTGTTTTTTCCATTTCCTGAAAAGTAACCATTTTTGTCCGTAAGAGGTATCTATCCGAGTCCGACAGCAACGATTTGAAACTGTATAGCCTGGTCAGTGTGTGAGCAAACTTACTTGGCACCCTGTTGAAGGCTTTAAGTGGCCGTAGGACCCTCACCGTCCTAATGGCAGAGAAGTTGACGTTTTGCAGGTCCAGGGAGTACTCCACTATTCTGTAACACAAACACACGAACACACGCGCACGCACACACACAATAACAATTTACGCAAAGTTAAACACAAGTGGAGGCAATGAGGGACCCCTAGACAGGGGGCTGTTTTATTGAGTCAAATATGAATTCATTTGTATATATAATATGCATAAGTTTAAGCAGCAACAGAAGTCACCTAACTTAAAATTCTTCTCTACAGTAACTGAGCATCATGAATATGTGTTAGTTTGAAGAGGAATATTAAAATACAGACTGCTTCCCTGCTGCTACTCATTACTGGTAAATGTGCCACTAATGCTGCTGCTGCTGGTGTTGCAACTATAAGCCTGGCGTTCATGCATGTTGACATTGATGTGAACACATTAGTCTCTTAGCTTCAGTTTGCCTCCTATGTCCCTGAAAACGGATCTGCTCCGGCTAGAGGAGAATCTAAGTGTAATCATTTCCTAGTTGACAGCTGCCTGTATGTGTGTATGAGAACCGCATCCACAGAGGAAGAGGATAGGCAGAGTCCGGGGGTAAACAAGCTTGAAATGAAGTGTGGGGGGAAAATAAAGTATTTTACTGTCTGACCTATTTCTGGCATATTGGTTCAAAGTAATGGGGGAAAAAACAGCTGTGCCGAGAGAGAGAGAGAGAGAGAGAGAGAGGGAGAGAGAGAGAGAGAGAGCGCACAAGTAAGTCAGATTGAGAGAGGGTGAGTGAGAACCAGGAGAAAACATGAGAAGGAATGTCATGAGAGAAAAGCGAAACGGTAGCGAGAACGCAAGAAACGGAAGTAAAGTGTCAAGGGATGATTAACAGAGTGATATAATGATGACGATAAAAACAGAGTGAGGCTGAGGGCAAGAGAAAATAGGGACCCTGGGGGGTTTATTAAGTGCTGAGATAATTACAACGTGAGGAACTTAGGGAGTGATCGAGGTCTGTGTCTTGCAGAGCAGAAGAAACGTTCATCTAACCTGTCAGAGGGAGAGCTTCAAAGTGTGGATCCGAAAGGTACGAGGAACAGGAGAAATTCCCTCTGTCAGGTACCTCTGTCAGGTAACCCAGACATATTTTGTACTCTGGGATATTTTACACTGTGCTGTAATGAGCCCACCCCCAAGGTATTAAAGTTTTAAATGTAAGCCTGCTAGGGTCCTGCAGCAATGGAGAACGCAGTTTCACGACCTACTGTACAAGAGTTCTGTATAAGGTAAAAACATCTATGTGTCTGAGTTCCACAAGACATACTACACACCTCACGTTGGGGTGAAGTTTCATCGCTGAATATTGTGACTGGCTTGCATTTTAAACTTTAATACCTTGAAGGTTGGCTCATTACGGCATAGTGTAAAATATCACTGTACCCCAAGCCCCGCGCAGTCTGCGAACCACGGTTATCATGGTTTTGACATATTTTTATTTTAAATTTTTTAATTTCGATTTCTTTTTGTTTTCCATTTCAGTTTAGTTTTGATTCATTTTTAAAGCGGGTTTGCAAGTTTAGTTTTTAGTTTTATGAAAAGGTTTAGTTTGAGTTTAGTTTTTTTGTTTGTTTTAGTGTTAGTTTTTTGGATTAGTAACATAAGATTCAACAAGGTCAGAAACATAGATTAAAACTAACTACCTAAAAAATCCTCTATGATCTGAGTTTTTGTTAGCTTCGTAAGCACACAATACAGTCTCGGTTAGTTATAGTTTTTTTGTTTTGTTTTGTAAAGCCTATTTTATTTTATTTTTTCAGTTAAACTAAAATGTTCTTTCCAATTCTAGGTGTAGTTAACTAAAATAACACTACTGTGTGCTCTGTATAGAGCCACTTTCCCCAACACCGCCACTAGCATGCCAGCTCAGTCCATTTCTGTAGCCTTGAATGCGACAGGGTCTGGTAGTGATCGCCCACACAAGCAGAAAGCCTCAATTTCAGCAGTCTGCTTGAGTAGCATAAAATGTAAGGTCATAGATTGCAGAGGACCTAGACTCGACCCTATCTCTGTGACCGAGTGGTTCTATTTTCCCATAATGTGGCCATGACCCGATTGGTTTTCTATTGACCAAGCAGAGCGGAGTAGCAAGAGTCACCCAAACCGGAGAGTCGGCAGACAGAAAAACCAAGATAACCACTCACGAGGAACAGGAGGAATTCCAAACACACACACACACAAACGTAGATACACGCACACACTGTAGGGAAGCAGAAGTGAAGCTCTGACAGTGGTGAGCAGCCTCTCTCTCTCTCTCTCTCTCTCTCTCTCTCTCTCTCTCTCTCTCTCTCTCTCTCTCTCTCTCTCTCTCTCTCTCTCTCTCTCTCTCTCTCTCTCTCTCTCTCTCTCTCTCTCTCTCTCTCTCTCTCTCTCTCTCTCTCTCTCTCTCTCTCTCTCTCTCTCTCTCTCTCTCTCTCTCACTCACACAGTGCCTCTGTCAGACATCTTCATGAATATTTTAGAGGAGACACTAGATTACTTTAGTCCCAAAGATGAGCCTTTATGTGAGAAGAAAGCTGTTCTTCACCCAGTTCTTCAACTTCTGAGTGTGTGTGTTGCACTTAAGACCGACACATAGTGCACCTACACAGTATTGTACAGCTATTACTCATAGTATACCTACAGTATGTGTACAGAGATTAGCCATAGTCAGTGGTGGAAAGTAACTAAGTACATTCACTTAAGTATTGTACTTAAGTACAATTTTGAGGTATTTGTACTTTACTTGAGTATTTCCAATATCCAATACTTTTACTTCTACTTCACTACATCTCTGATCCAAATATTGTACTTTTACTCCACAACAATTATTTGAAAACTTTAGTTACTAATTACTTTGTAGATTTAGATTATTATTACAAAACATTAACATTAACATTAACCACTTCAGCCCTGTATATACATTTCGGCCATTTGAAAATAGCAGATCTGCAATCTGACAATGGGTCGCATCGCGACGCATTGTGAGCCTGTAGATCGGCTATTTTTTTTGTAGATCGGCTAAGATTTTTATACATTTGAAAACTTGGAAAGGGACATTCTGCATAATGAGAACTTTTACTTTCGGTACTTTAAGTACATTTAGATGCCACTACACTTTTGTACTTTTACTCCAGTACATTTCTAATTCTAGACTTTCACTTGCAACAGAGTATTTCTATATATGTGAGTACTTTTTCCACCACTGGCCATAGTATACCTACATTATTGTACAGGGATTAACCATTAGTATACCTACAGTACAATACTGTATATATATATGTGTACAGGGATTAGTCAGAGTACATTATCAGTAAAAAGGCCATCCACTTAGCAGCAGTTAAAGTCCATGTATGTTTACTGGCAGCCATCTAGCTGTTGATTTAGCTGGATGGCCTCGGAAAACATCCCACCCAATTCCACAGACATTATGCAGATCTACAGTATGAGATAAACTAATATGGCAATTACCACAAAATGTCTGGCCAAAGTCCCTTAAGAGATGATAGCATCAATTATTTAAATGAGAAGAATAGAACCAATATATGTTGACTCAAAAGATGTTTCCAAAGCAGAAAAGAGGGGCATGAAGCACACACTCATACACACGTGTGTGTGTGTGTGTGTGTGTGTGTGTGTGTGTGTGCGTGAGTGCGTGCGTGCGTGCGTGCTCTGTGCGTGCGTGTTCTGTGTCTGTGTGTGTGTGTGTGTGTGTGTGTGTGTGTGTGTGTGTGTGTGTGCGTGCGTGCGTGCGTGCGTGCGTGCGTGCGTGCGTGCGTGCGTGCGTGCGTGCGTGCGTGCGTGCGTGCGTGCGTGCGTGCGTGCGTGCGTGCGTGCGTGCGTGCGTGCGTGCGTGCGTGCGTGCGTGCGTGCGTGCGTGCGTGTGCACGTGCACGTGTGTGCACCAGCTGTGCGTACCACCAGCTGTCTAGCTGTGGCGAAAGTATTCTCTCTCCGCACACATGCTCTGGCCCCATCTTTTCCTGTTAGCCCCTACAGAAATCACATCTAACTCTCTGGCTCAACAACATGTCACAGGTAATTAAAATGCACAGCAGGGTGAGCGGTCAGGCACAGACACACAGATACAGCACCGCAGCACAATCACCTGTGTGTCGCTGGGCTGGTTAGACAGCAGTTTAGTTGTTCCTAACATTGGGCATCCTGCTGTACTGTCTCTGTCTGTAAGTCTCACTGGAGACAGCAAATGGAACAGAAAATGCAATTGTTGGGGTGCAACACAAAATTAATTGTAATCCTCTTTGGAAACCAACTGTCTTTAACCTGTAAATACCTGCTCACCAACAAAGCACACACAGTATTTAGTTTTGGACAATCTCTTTGAATCAAATTGCAATGTCTACCTTAGAATTGTTATAGCTAACCACATATTGATTGCTATCTGCACTACCCGTTATTCATCCTTCTGCTGCATGAATGTATATTTCTGGTTGCTAATGCATTCATCAATTTATATTCTTTATATTATATTTATTTATATTTCTTTTTTTGGGGGGGGGGCTGCAACATATAGGCATACTGTGTATTTTACCTCAGTAACAGTATATTACCGTTTCCCATACCCATTGTCAGAGTGCCCGTTGTACCCGTCTGTCTGTCTGTCTGTGCCCCTTTAACGCCCATATATGGAGATTTCTGTATCTGTCTCTTGGGAACGATGCAAGTTGAGAACAATAGACCATGCCCACAGACTATAAGGAGAGTTACGTCACCTCCGTTCACTTCATCGGGCCAGGTCTTCTACACAGAGCCTTCTATTGGCAAATAGTGACAAAGCCCTGAACCGGAGGTTTACGGAATGCACTGGAATCTATGAGCGTTTGTCACTATTTCGAGTTTACATGAATCACGTGACCGGCGTGTTTCTGCCCCCTCATTGACGTAACTCTCCGATAAGAAGGCTTTGCCCACCCGGTTATGCAATACCCCGTTATGCCCATATGGGAATAGCAGTTGGAACGGCGGTCCTGGACAACCGATCTCCATATATGCCTATATAGCCTATATATGGCCGTATCTGTTGGATCGTTGGTTCTGGACAACCGCCTATCCAACCGACTCGACGGCAATGGTCGTCAGTAATGTGCACAGTCGTAAGGTTCTCTAGATACCTAAACTACAGACAGAGACACAGACGGACATAGGATTACTAATATGTAATTGTATTATCACTTGTATTACCTTAAAGTAATCGTATTATATCTCGTATTATATATATTAGACATTGTTAGCATGGTCTAGCAACATGTTCAACACCAATATTTAACTGCACATACAGTGTGTACTGTAACGAATGGTGCGCCGAGCTGGGAACGAACCCCGCTCTCCCCCTCTGCAACCCAGACTCACAACCAGTGGCTCCAATAGAGTTCAGGTGTAGCTCAGGGTCGCTGTGCTTCCTGTTTCACACCATCGCAATGTTCTTCATGTCCCTCACTCGAGGACCACCAGCTTCTGCACTTCTGACACCAACGTAGTGATTCGTGCACCGAGCTCCGGTCCGACCCAGTTACAGTGTAGCGACCCTGAACAATACCTGGCCGCAACAGTTCCACCAATCGAGCTCAGCTCTATCTGCGCCGCTGGTTGTGAGTCTGGGTTGCCGAGTGGGGAGCAGGGTTTCATCCCAGCTCGGTGCACAAATCGCTACAGTATGTGACAAATCACATCTTATATGAATCTTGAATTGGTGAATGCCTAAATGTTGTATAATGTTTCACCCAAATAATAAAAAAATGCAGCTGTTGTAGGGCAATCATCATGAAAAATGGTTTAAATTGATCCACCATGACAATTACTTGGTCATGGTTTCTAAACAAATTAGAAAGTGCCCAAGGGGACATATTGTTTGTTCCAGCTAATCGCAGAGACTGTTTGGCTTCAACTGCAATCAAAGGAACATAATTGGCACACACATGATAACAAATGGGACAACCACAATTGCTCCTATATAATTTGGATTTTGTCCCATTGTCAGTTGAGGAGTCGGGAAATCGGTGGTAAATACAGTATACACATCTGTTCAGAGACAGCTGGTAATGAATAACAAAACATGAACTTCTCCCAAGTTCACATTTACAGTACCACCAACTCAGCCATCTGACACAACAGGTACTTATTAAATACTCATTACTGATCACAATTGTTCACTGTGTGGGCGCGGACACACGCCTTTAATCCAACATTATCTGAAACTGTAACCTATGCAGTGCTGTACTTCATAAAGGTTCAACCGTACAATTGAACATGAACACTTTCAACCTCGAGTCCCTATTTTGGGCATGTCATATTTGAAAACCTTCAACGCACAGTGATCTACAAGCACACAATGCATCACGAAGGTACGCGTTGTGAGATTGTACATTGGCTACATTCGCACAGAGCTAAAAAATAAATACAATCTAAAATGATATACATATATATATATAAATATATATACAAAGTATACACACACGCGCGTGCGTGTGTGTGTGTGTGTGTTCAAATATAACTACTTTGAACAAGAAAATGGATCAATTATGGTCTCCCATCTGCTCTCCTCCAGCTCTCATATAAGGCTTGGCAGCTCAGATTGGAAAAGGGTGATGGTTTAAATACAATAGCCTAAAGGTATATGTTTCCGGAAATACCAACAGATACATAGCCAGCCACACAGAGACATGCAAATTGAATGAACAGCCCACATGAGGCAAATTAAGTGAGACGATTTTACTGTGCAAAAAAAGTGGCCAATAATGTGCGCGCACGCAAGCACGCACACACGCACGCACGCACGCACGCACACACGCACACAAACAAACGCACACACACGCACGGACGGACGGACGCACACAAACGCTCACACACACGCACGCACGCACGGACGGACGCACAGATGGACGCACGCACGCACGCATTTGGATGCTCAAACAAACATGAGGAAAACCAACATGTTTACACAAGCAAACATGCAGACACACACAGACACAATAAAACGTTTGCGCTCTTAGCTCAAGGCTTACTAAACCTAAAGCCAGGTGCAAGAAGCCAGTAATGAGGTCCACAAAAAAACTGAAGAAGCTTGCACTGACAAATCAAACAATTAGGCTCTTTAGGATGCAAAAATATTTTTTTGGGTGCAAAAAAGGGCGACAGGTGCAAAAGTGAAGAGAGTGGACGTTTTGTTTTGTTTCCTCAGACCATCACCAGCAGCACTCAGATACACACACGTTTGCACATAATCCTCTTCCGTCTATCAGTGTGTGTAATGTAGCAGGTGACAGGCAGTGGTAGAACACATCAATCAGCCGTCACATTCACACTCTTTGAGGCAGCCATCATCCAGGCTCCACTAATTAAATGAGAAAGCCCACCATCAGTAGGAACAGAGACACCCTGTCAGCCCTTCAAGCCTACAGCAGCATCTGTCTCACACACGCCTGCACGCGCACATACTGTACATGCACACGCACACGCACACGCACATGCACACACACACACACACACACACACACACACACCGCTTCAGAAAGGATGGGTGGGTGGGGGTGACGTGTGATTTTGCCTGAGACTCTGGGCTTAATTGGTGTTTAAATTGTCTGTATTTTGCATCTATGGCTCTATACCATGGCTTAAAAGTAGACTCTGTCAACCTACATAAATAAATAAATAAATAAATATATATATATATATTGTTCAGAAGGATTTAAGACACTAAGGGTATGTTCTGATAAATAGTGTCAATAATATATAGAGGAAGAGACTGTTGGACTTGTTAATGACAATGATATCTACCTATAGCCTATTAGGCTGCCATCTCTTAGCATTGTGGGTTTGGCAATATGGATGTATTAGAATATTAACCAAGCTACAAGCAGCAAAAGAAGCCAGTTACCACTGAACTCTCATGTGGTGATGATAGTGCTGGGGGATAGCGTCCAGCAATGGACAACAAAGTCAGCTAAACAGAATGTATTATTATGCAGCTGGGACAGCTAAGATTCGGGAGACTGGGAAGCAAGCCGTTCTACAGTATTTAAACCCAACACAAACTAACACAAAATCTTTAGTGCTCTCTCATCCCTCCACCATCCCCTTTTACCCCCATGTGTTCTTCCATTTTCCTCTTTGCTCTCTGTCTCTCTTCTCTCTGCCTCTCTGTCTCTCTGCCCTTCTCTCTGCCTCACTCTCTCTGGTTAGTAAATTGGGCAAAAATAATCAAAACGTCCACATCTGCATTGTTCTGTGTTTAGTTCCTAGACCATCCCTGATACTGATTAAAATTCTAGTCAGTCAGTCAGTCAGTCAGTCAGTCAGTCAGTCAGTCAGTCAGTCAGTCTGTCTGTCTATCTCTCTCTCTCTCTCTCTGGTAGCCTATGTCCCTGTCCCCCTTGCTTGCTCCCTCTGATGAGAGTCGGAGACAAACTGAGGTAGTAGAGGGAGACACACAGAGAGTGAGAATGAATAGATCCCGAGAGAGCAGAGGAGGTGTAAAGCTGTGACTGCGCTCACAGATAGCCTCTTCAGTACCGCTCCAGATGACAGAGAGGATTACGAGAGGAGATACACAAACGTGTGAGCGAGCTCACACAGTCACACGCACGTGTGTGCGCACACACACACACACACACACACACACACACACACACACACACACACACACACACACACACACACACACACACACACACACACACACACACACACACACACACACACACACACACACACACAAAATGGATACCACTGCACAACAATAAAAGTCCCAACAGTGGAAAACACAACAAGACTAAAAGGCAGAAAGAGAGACTGCATATCGAATGCATATACAGTAATGTCGCAGCGCTGTCCTCTGGTAACGCTCTCTCTCTCTCTCTCTCTCCCCGTCTATCTCCCTGAGGCAGGGCTAGCGTAGCAACGTAGCGCACTGATGCATTAGGATCAGTGTCATTCACTGGGAGGCGACAGTTATTACCGTGACAACGCGGCTGAGTGCTGCGCTGGCTTCATATGTGTACATAATCACTGTGGCACCTATTACCTCTGAATAGGGCGAGACAGCTACAGTATGCCGCTGTGGTATAGCCGACTGGTTATTATATGACACATACTGGCACGACTATTATTGCTGTCTGAGGTGTCAGTATCAGTACTGATGGAAGAAAGAGAGCCGGGGTCCTGAAAGAGGTGCATGACCTTGGCGCGTTGACGTGTCATGTGTGTGTCACAGTCTGTGGCTCTGTGCGGGCGTAATCTGGCTTTGTGTGGGCGTACTGTAGCTCTGTGTGGGCGTAGGTTTGCCTCCCAGCTTCCATCTTTGGCACACCTGTCTATGGTCACCTCATCTCCCTCAGTTGACACACCTGCCGGCCATCAACTCATCAACCCTCACACAGTATTTGAACCCTGGTCTTCACTCGACTCATTGCCAGGTCATTGCACAACCTCCATGGTAGTAGCATGACTCTTGCCAGTTGTATTTTCTAGGGAAGTTACTAGTCAGTTACTAGTTAATTCAAGTTTTCCCTAGAATTACGGGGCCAGCCTGCCAGCATGGCAGCGGGCCCTGTTTTAAGATTGGCAGTATTCTTCCGATTCTGCCACTTTTCGCAGTTCTGGCTGAACCGTGCTGTCTTCGTGCAGTTTTTACGAAACTCGGCCATATGGTAGATGGTCATGAAAAACTATCAAGAAATAATTCTCACAATCTTTCGTCAAAAGGTGGAGCTATAGCACTCAATTGAAAATGCCAACTTTGAACAGGTACAACTCATGCCCTGTTTGACCTAGAGCCATGAAACTTGGATACACATATGCATCTCCTCATGCTGAACAACTTTCACCCTCTGACTTTTGACCTCTGACCTTTAGATCTCCCACCATTTTGAATTATATGAAAAACAGTCATTGGCTCCTAACTTCTGCATTTTCCAGGTCCAAAGTTCATGTGTAAAGAATTTCGTGCAAATTGCTCAAAAATCCCAGGAGGAGATAGATTTTTACTATTGCAGTTTTATGAAAATTATTCATCTGCCCCTAACACACATATGCAGACTCACATTTCTTTGAAACTTTTCAGTAAAGTAGAGGGTCATTCCAAATATCACTGAAACCAATCTCACTCCAATTGGCCAAAGGGGGGCGCTATAGCAATTTTTTGAACATGCAAACTTTAAACAGGCAAAAGTCATGCCTCGTTTGGCCGAAAGTCGTGAAACTTGCTTACACTTGTGCCTTGACTCATGAGGAACACATCTATCGCTTTGACCAGTAAGCTCCGCCCTTAGATTGTCCGCAATTTTGAGCAGTTTGAAAAACACTTAAACCCAGGATTTTTCAGCTATTTGCATGAAACTGTATCATCTGTGTGAGCTGCTTTTTCACCAGTTCAGGTCTGTTGGTCCAGTAGCTATTACTTAAGCGCGTGCCTTACAACCTCAAGGTTGCCGGTTCAAGCCTCACTTGATACAGACTTCATTTAAGTTGCATTTCACACAACATGAATGTGTCAATTAATGCATGTGCAATTGTTAAAGATTTTTACAACAAAGAGTTTATGATCTTCAACAGACAACATCAGCCTGGACAAAGCTATAGCACTATAGGTAGTGTTGCAGCCTGTCAATCCGAAGGTTGAGGGTTCGATTCCTGTTAATGGCAATAGGTTGAGATGTCCAATCAATCCATTCTGTTTCCATCTCTCTCTCTCATCAATCTATTCCGTTTCCATGGCTCTCTCTCTCTCTCTCTCTCTTCAATCTATTCCGTTTCCATCTCTCTCTCTCTCTCTCTCCAATCTATTCCGTTTCTTTATCTCTCTCTCTCTCTCTCTCCGCTGCTTGCAGCTATATTTACTCCTTGTGTTCATAATGTTCCTAGTGTTTTGCTCCTTTGCTCCTGCTCCTCAAACTCTTCTCCTCTGCTTCAGAACTCACCTGTTCCACTGCCTGCCTGCCTGCATACTGCCTCTGTCCTAGCCTGGAAACCAGATGAATCTGCCCTGCCTGCCTGCTCACTTCCACGCCACCAACCCCTACTTCCACCTTGGTTTGAATAAAGACCTTTTAACCTGACTCTGTGTTTAGTCTATGCATTTGGGTTCGCCAGCTTGCATATTGTGACTGTGTGATCATGTAATCTTTCCATTTAGGCTGCATAAGGTCGGTCATGATTTGTTTTTGGATGTACTTTCTGACATGACATGTGTGATCTAATAAACGCAATCTGAAAATGCACAACCACAGGATCTACAGCTGCCCAAACATGCACAACAGATATTACTCATCACTTAACTCCAAAGCGCTCTGAACACACTCTATGTGTCCCTGCTGGCTGCCAAAGAAGCAAACTCTGCATCGGGGCAGAGCTCCAGCACTCGAGCTAAGCTCCGGCTCATCCACTGTTTTATGTTTGCAGCACATTTGTGCGCTGGGGTTTCGCATGCAGAGATAGAGGACAACCGCAGCTGATGTCTCAGCGGCTGTTTATGTTTGATGATGATTGATGGATCAGACTTATGTCAGAAATAACTTATTTTAAATAAAAGCAAGTCTACTTGAGTTGCAGATGGGCAAAATGCAAACACCAGCAACTCAAATTTCCAGAACTATATAATAAATTTACATTGGAGCAGATGAGTGTGTGGGTTTATTTTTTTCTTCATGTTAATTTCCAACCCAGCGCCTCAACCATGTTATATTATTATTCTATTAGTTTTTATAAATATTTCAGAAACACAGAAACCCATCATCAGAATAGTGATAAAAAAAAAAAGATTATGTAGGCCAAATGTATTTGATGTTAATGTTCTTGTCTGCTATGATTGAGGTCAATTTCACATGCACCCAGGCAAGAACGCATATTGTACTGTACCTACTGTATGCAGGCCAAGTTACAAAATGAACAGTTCCATAATTCAGATTAATGGTCTGTTAAACGGAGGAGGTAAAGGTGAAAGAGTGGGAAGCTCATTCACCACTATGCTATAAGTAGGAAAAGCTTTGATCAGCTTGGCTCTCACCATGCAGTGATATATTATAGAGCTATTGATTCCTTCGCCAAATCTATAGGCAACGCTGTAGCGCTAACATCATCACTGCCCGTATACTTTAATCAGCTTTAATCTGCTTCCACACAGACTGGTGGGTTCTTTAGCTAGGGCAGGGGTTCTCAAACTTGTTCATGTCAAGGAGCCATAAAATGATATGTATTTGGCCGCGGACCCCCATCTCAACATATTTTTGTTCCAGGGACCCCTAGAAGCAAAGATTTGAGTTACAAATGTTCGCTTTAAAAACGTATATATTCAAAGATTTGCACACATTTTCACGATATTTAAAAAATAGCAGATCTAAAAGCTCATAGTGCAGCACTCAGTGCCGCGCTATGAGCTTGTAGATCTGCTATTTTTGAATAGCCAAAGTATAAAATATGGATAAAGGGGTTAAAATAATTGTGACGCTTTTTAACAAATTTTGCTGGGGACCCCCTGGTACCCCCCCCCAAGGACCCCTGGGGGTCCCAGCACCCCACTTTGAGAACCAACGAAGTAGGGCATTTGTAGGGAAACTTCGCTAGACTGGGTGACCAAGCTCAAGACTAGTAGCAAGCTAACCTGATTTGCAAGAAGCAGGTGCTAACAAATTAAATAACTTACAATACGAATACATGGCAATATAGACACCTATCTTAATGTTGACCACGCAACACAGTTTCCATTGCATACTGTGATCTATAACAGTTTTTATGGTGGTAATGCTTTGTTTACATTAAGGTTATGGATAATGCCTTCCTGCACCTGTAAAGAGCTTTCTCCTCATACTACAGTGATAAGACAGATTTCTGCACACTTATATCTATGAAGTTTTTCCACTTTATTTTAAGCTTTCGGCCTATCAGACCTTCATCAGCTCATACAGTACATGATTCAATAATGGTCCATAATTGGTCCATAATTGAATAATGTATGCTCTGATGAAGGTCTGATAGACGGAAAGCTCACAGTAAAGTGAAACACTACATAATGTAGATCCAAGTGTGCAGAAAGCACTTGTCTTCCTGAATGCTTTAACCACTTATACTTCATTGGGCCGGGACCGCCAGGATTCTATACTTGGTCCCCTGCTTTTTTCCCTGTACATAAAATCTCTTCACCAAAAATAGCCAATCTACAAGCGCGTTGTGAGCTTTTAGATCTGCTATTGTAGCTGAATGTTCACCTTTTCTCGCCTTTCTCATGACATGCCCAGGATAGGGACTATAGGGTTCAGGTGGTTAATGATACAATCAGCAATATTATAGAATAATATTAATATTGTTGTTGAGGTTGAAAATGATAATTATTTATATAAACCTAATTCAAAAAAGAGTTTACAATATCTAAAACCAATGTCATCACACGTTGTAATAGAGTTTTTACTGAAAATGGCTATGTAGTCATCATTCATAACTGTCACATATTGGTAGTTCTTGTATGAACAAGAAAACTAAACATCTAAACAATGAAACAAACAAAAATCCCAATGTAAACAAAGGCACGGGTGAAGTAGAGAGCTTGTCACAATGCAGTCACATACCGGAGCTTTTAGCATCCGTTCAGATCAAACGGTAATTTGCAAAATACGGCAGAATTCCAGTTCCAGTCAGTTTCAGTCAACAACCCTTCAAATCATTCTCAATACTTCACAGCTGCACTTGCTACAGTACCAGACATAAGTTGGCAGTTTTCCATGGGCATGGCTCAAAGCCATTGTTTGTGTGTTGCTCTGTTTGAAGAGGATTTCAAAGGAAATAAATGCTTCAAAAAGAGTGACTGTTAAAAATAAAGCATGAGATGCCAAAAGGCACAAAGAAACAAACATAAGTCATATTGGGACAGAAACTGTGGAAAATCAATTTCTCCTGTGCAAGCCATCATAATAGGCTGTTCTGCATTTCAGAGCTGAGTTAGTGTCGAGTTACTGCACATGCATACAGTATAAATGTATACGCAAATTGTCAGCTAAGGCTGTGTTGCAACATTGATAAGCATAATATAATTTGAGTGTTCAATTTCAAAAGACATCTTAACTGCTACTGCTGAAAGTTCACCATCTGAAGTCTCTGGAATAATTATGGATCATAAAAGCTGATATTTTCATTACTTCAACACCCAAGGACTTTCAACCACTTAACCACAAAAAGGAATGGTCAAAATTATTTAGAAAATGGCTACAAGCTGAATTGTGAGCTTGTAGATCTATTTTCAAAATAAATCTTCAAAATATATATATTTTTTGCGCCTATAATGGCATGCCCACAATTGGGTTAAGCTGGTTAAGGGTGGGCATCACTTTTTTCCCTCAGATATCTGATTTCCAAATATTTCACATTCCTGGACGTGAGTGAGAGCTGAGTTCTGACCATGGAAGAGGAGAGATACAGTAGGAGGGGTAGCAGAGAGGAGGTCCTCACCCCGCCATGACTATGAAGAAATCAAGACGATTCCACGTGTCGCCGAGGTAACAGCGCCTGCCAAAGATTCCCAGGGCCACCATCTTCACCACCATCTCCAGAGCAAAGAAGATGTAGATGAACGCATCAAAGGCCTAGGAGGAAGCCACAGACAGACAGAGAAAGAGAGAAGATGTAGATGAACGCATCAAAGGCCTAGGAGGAAGCCACAGACAGACAGAGATGTACAGGAATGCATCAAAGGCCTAGGAGGAAGCCACAGACAGACAGAGAAAGAGAGAGAGAGAGAGAGAGAGAGAGAGAGAGAGAGAGAGAGAGAGAGAGAGAGAGGAAAGGAATTATAGAGAGAGAGAGAGAGAAGTGAGGCCAACGCAGCAACAGGGCGAGAAGAATATTTCTAATTTAGAACTGCTGATTTTCAATTTCTGTTGAATGCTATCGATGTTTACACTAATCCACTTAAAGGCCACAGTTTGTCTTGTGTCATTATTGCTATTGTTGCAAGGCCGGCTCTGGCAATGCGAGACAAGTGTTATGCTGCCAGTAAAGCACTCTGAACGGAATTCGAAGCACACCGAATGAAAGTGAGAGGCGAGAGGCGGGACCGACGGTAGATAAATGCTAGTATTAGCAATATTGACAAGGTCTGCTGGAAGGGCATATACACTGAGCAGACAAAGTCAAGTATCTCTCTCTCTCTCTCTCTCTCGCTTTCTCTCTCTCTCTCTCTCTCTCTCTCTCTCGTACATTTTCTCACTCACTCTTTTTGTCCCGTCCCCCTCCTCGACTCTTTCTATAACTCTGTCTCTCATCCACTTTCTTTCTTTCTTTCTTTTCTTCATAAAATTCCTCTTTTATTATTCCCTCCCACCTTCTGTGTCAACTCCTCTCGCCCCTCCCTAAGCAGCAACCCCCACCTTTAGTTGAGCAGTTTGTTCATAACAGGTGGCTAATGATTTGAAAGTAATTTGTTTGAACAGTAATCACAGATAAGCCGGGCATCGACCCTTCCCAGCTTTAATTAAATAAAAAACCCAAATAAATCAAAGATCTCTACCGTGTGTGTGCATTAGCCGCTATTGCTGTTGTGAGCAAAATGCCTCGATTAGCTCTTTGGCGTATTGGGAGGATTAGATGGGAGCCGTCGCGCTCCGCGTTGCCTGTAATTTGATTTTCAAAGGAAAATACTCCAGGCAACACCATCTGAAATTGAACCGATGGCATCGTGAGGCTGTTTGCTCACTGGCCCGTTGCCGAGAAGTAAAGTGTTATGTGCTGCTAAAGGCATGTGGAGTGACTGTGCCAGACTACTAATGTGGGAAATGGACAGAGTTGCATACTTTGACCTTTATCAAAATGTTACAGATGACCACGGCACGGCTGTTTGTAAAGTTCAGCAACCAGCAAATATCTAAAAGAAAGATTCCTCCTCTGACATTTCTGCAACCCTGTTCTCACCTCTCACTCTGTCTCTTTTTCTTTCTAAATGTCTCTACACCTCTCTGCCCACCTTTTTGTCTCTCTGCAACCTGTGGGGGTGGAATATTCAACCCTGTTTTTCCATATTTTACACTTTTCTTAACACACGAGAGAGGGCGAGAGACTAGAGGGGGTAGAGAGAGAGAGAGAGAGAGAGAGAGAGAGAGAGAGAGAGAGAGAGAGAGAGAGAGAGAGAGAGAGAGACAGACAGACAGACATAGAGAGAGAGAGAGACTTAATGATTTAAACAACAAAAAATGACAGATTCATTCTCAGATGTTAATAGGTGTGTAAAGAAGGCGTTGACCAGTTAATCTGTCAGTCTGTCTGTCTGTTAATTAAACTTAATTAAAGTGTACAAAATACAAATGGGACCAAATGGACCCGGATTTTACTGTGTACAAGGCATATTCAATCACTCCATCACACCCTGAAAACATTTTTACTGTGTAGTGTGTACTGTTCGATACAGCTCAAATACCCCAAAGACAGCTGAGGGTTTATAGATTGTGCGGGTGCTGTGCATGTAGCTGTGCAGCAGCGTGCACAGGACTGGCCACTGGACAGTACAGGGCGATGGATTTTCGGACAGGAGTTTATTGACTGTGCTGGCATATCCCCCTAGATCTGTGCTGATACTGAATGAGGTCTATAGATACAAGTATACGTGGAGATAAAACCCCGGCACTAGGTCCTCTGGAGGACAGAATACACACCAGCCAACACTTCCCACAGGGCGCCTAATCAATCTCGTGCAGTGTGTGTGTGTGTGTGTGTGTGTGTGTGTGTGTGTGTGTGTGTGTGTGTGTGTGTGTGTGTGTGTGTGTGTGTGTGTGTGTGTGTGTGTGTGTGTGTGTGTGTGTGTGTGTGTGTGTGTGTGTGTGTGTGTGTGTACGTGTGTGTGCGTGTGTGCATGTGTGTGTGTGTGTGTGTGTCAGCAGTTCGTTGGCGTGGTTGAGGTGCTTTACTGTAAAGCACCGCTGTATTACAAACAACCTGTTAATCCCCCGGTATGTTTCTTTAGAGATTATTAAGAGGTTCTACTGGTTCTTCAGCTTAGTTTAGGAGCCACAGGATCTACATTTCTCAACAGAAAGAGCAGGGAGACCAAATGCAACCACAGCAGTTGTGTTGTAAAAAGTGAACTTCCCCTTTAAAATGTATTTGCAGGGTGATTTGTCTATTATGTTAGTCATTTCCAAAAAGTGTTTATTGTTCAGAACTTCACTAATAATATGGTTGATTATGCCTGGAGGGTTTCAATTTGTATAATCGTTGTCAACATGTAATTGAAGATTGATGCCACCTGGCTCAAAGTGCCGCTAATTCCAGAGACCTGCCCTGACACAGACAACAGGGTACATACATAGGTACGTTTTTGGGAGACAACAAACTGGTCGGGTCTGTTTCTACTCTCCAGGACAATGGAGGGTCAGTGTTTAATTATCAGTGTTGTGTAATGTGTCTGAATAGACTCCTTTATTCTGGGAAATCAACGCCTCCTTCTCACTCACACTACCAACCATCCTAAAGTAAGAGTGTGAGAGCTGCTATGTTAGGTACAGACATACAACGCACACACCCACGCATGCAGGCATGCACACGCACGCACACTGGCACACGTGCGCACACACATGCACGCACACACACGCACACAGCTTCAATAAGAGTCTGCACTTTGTCAGATGGTGGGCGAAGCTGTTGAGAGGTTGTACTCTGAGGAGGAGACAGGTTAGCTGTTTCATTCCAACATGCATGTTCAATGAGTCACAACACAGAACATATTCTACAGCAGTGGTTCTCAACCTGTGGGTCGGGACCCCCAGGGGGGTCCCCACGTGATTTTGGGGGGGTCCCCAGATAATAGTAAAGTAACAATTTAAGGACTTTTAATACCTTTTTAATATCTAAACACTTTTTTTTTAAAGACCATTAATGCATCAAAGATCAACAAACTATACTATGAAAACTGGTCAAACATTGGCCAAATTGTCAAATAAAATAAGAAAGAGGCAAAAATAGCTGCTATTTTCACAATATTTATCTGTGGCAACTGAGTCAAACTAAATGTAATGCCTCAACTCCTACAATTCCAAGTGCTTGTCAGGGTGGGGGGTCCCCAGTTCAAATATGATTCTTTTTGGGGGTTGCGGCCTGAAAAGATTAAGAACCACTGGTGCACAGGTGTAGAGCATGGTAGTGGCAGGTACATACAGCATGGTGGTGTCATTTACATACAGCATGGTGGTGTCATGTACATACAGTACAGAGCATGGTAGTGTCAAGAACATACAGCTTGTGAGAGAGGGTGAGTGGAACAGAGAGGAGAGGAAGGAAGGTGAGATAGTGGGACAAGTACTGTACAAATGTGCTTCCATGATGTGTGTGAATACATGTGAGCACTGTGTGTGTTTGCAACAATACATGATTCCAAGGTGTGCGTGCGTGCGTGCGTGCGTGTACCTGCAGGATCTGGCAGCGCTCTGAGGTGCAGTCGATGTTTTCACAGGGCTGGTACATCCCCAGGGTCACGCAGTTCAGCAGGATCACCATCATAGTGACTCGTTCGAACCACGTAAACACAAGGAGGGTTAAGGAGAACGGAAGACAGGCAGGAGTACCTACAGTAAGTATGTCATGATACCACATGTATTTCAGGCTCCAAAACAAAGTGATCATGATAAAGTAAACATCAGTCAGTATAACTGTCTTTATCTTTGCTATAACATACTGTGTATTGACTCCTGGCCTGGTACTATTTTATGCCTCCGCCGGTGGCATTATTACATATCGTCGCTGCCGGGTGGAAACAAAACTGAGTATTTTTAAAAAAAATTCACAAGGGGCGCTCTAACGCAACTTAGGAATGATCCTAGGACCCTTTAAAAGGGAATGGACGGATGTGACGTCAGCCCAAAAAAACGGACGTGCATCCGCCCCAATGATGGGGTCCATCAAAAGGTCCATATCTCCATCTATTTACAGTGGTCAAAACCAGCCTTTTCTTTTTTTTGTGATAGAAATGTTATTGTTCCAGTCGTTAGACGGGACCCTAGGCCATCGCCCAGACACCCTTTGTTTACATCCGGGTCCTCGTGGTGGCGTCTGCAGCTCTAAAAAGATCGCCGATAAACGGTAAAAAACACTGGCACTGGATGTACCCTGTTTTAAAAAACCTCTGGCACTCAATGTGTTAACATAATTGTATTGCTTTTTGTTTCTTAACTTAAATTAATGAAGTTGGCAAAATATATTTTTGACCTATCATTAAACACAACTCATAGGCCCTCCAAATATTCTTCTATCAAACAGAAGGAAAGTGACATATTTTTATTGTGATGTCTGTACTGTCCATTAAGCTATTCTGTATAAGGGTCCTGTCACTTTTAAGACTAAAACGAGGGGTCTAAGATTTGACCATGGTGATGTCATTGGTACTGTAGACTTCAAATGAATTGAATGAATTAAAACTGTAGTGTTCTCATGCAGTGTAGGGAACTGTCACTAAACACCAAGGTAAACCGCAGCCAATGAAGACAGTTGAGGTAAGATTTGACCATTACTGTTGCTCTTCCTCTTCCTAAAATAATAAATAATACAAACATTCAGTGTCTGTGTTCTTAATTAACAGCATTGCAAACATTTCACAGTAAAAATAAACAAGGTGAGTAGCTAAATCACATAATCACTTCAAAGTAATCAATAAGATGACATACACCTGTGCACTACACACTGCAGACAGTACAGCCATGGTTAAATAATTAACTTTTCCCAAATTCCAAATAAACCTTCACAAAATGTCACAAAAAGGATCACAGAAAGTTACAATAACTGAAATCAGCAACACAACTTACGACATTGCGTCTAAAATGCTTCCAAGTGGGTTACATGGGTTTAAAGGCTCACAGCTCTGAATAGGTCTGTTTCTCTGTGCGTGACAGGAAGTGACTCTCGTAATATACAGTTTTCAAAATAAAATGCACTGGTACACACCTTCACAATAAAATAGTTGCAAGTTTTTCTACTGTAAACAGAAATACAAACTTGTAGCATCAAATTACTTCAAGTGAAAAATATACAGATTTTTTTTACTTATGCCTTAGGGCAACACAACAACTATTAGACAATGGATCGACTGTTTGTATACTGGTGATTTGTTTTAAATGACATACAGTACCTCTCGTCTCTCAAGACATGATGTCATGTTAGGACCCGCTAAACCCGAAAAGTATACTGATCGTCAGCCCAAACCGTATTGATTTGTAACTTCGTAACCAGATCCGTAATAGAACTGGGTTTTGATCCACATTCATAGTCTGGAGCCAAGTGGAACTATAATTGTGCAAGACTGTCATATTTGATGCTGCAAAAGCAGCAACTGTTCCTGTAATACTATTATGTCAACAAAAACTCCATATTGGGCAAAAAACACAGACAGGCAGAGATTAGTGGAATGTATTGATATATAAATAATAAGATAGGCTACTGTAGATGAGTCTGGGCAGACATGGACGTAAAATGCAACTGGTGGTGGAGGCATAGCCTACAACTCTAGCATACAATTTCTAGTTCGGTCAGAAACCTGTTCAGAAACTGTACTTCAATTGGGACCTCCATTCCCTGTGCACAATCATGTTGCAGTGCAGATAAGTCCTTGATAGGATTTCAATTGATAACAGAGCCTGGCCTGGTGGTGACAGCGCCACAATAATGCAAGCCCACCACAAAGATACTGTACAGCTGCCATTTTTTTTTTTACTGTAGATACAGTAGTAGAGAGACTGGGCAGATGGGGAGGATATGCAATACACATCTCCAGCAGCAATCAAACCAGGGGGGGGGGGTGCAAGACATGCATAGCCAATGAGAGCAAGAAACTGAAATTACACTATAGCATATTTTTGGCAGAGAGATTTAATGTCCTTTGTACACAGTGTTAATTTAACTCTGACAAATGGAACCAAATGGACCCTGTACTAACGCTTAGCCTCGTTCCCAGCCTTACTCATCTGCGAAGAGAAAAGCCTGGTCACGACCTAATGTAGAGTGTCCATAGGGGCGGGATTTACGTCGTACATATTTCCCCCGCAAACGATCTCTTTCGACTGATCAAAACACTCGTTTCATTCACGGAGAATGTAAACAGATTTGTAAAGCGTCAACGTCATTTCCTTGGGCGGTACTTCCGCCAAATTCCGGTACTTCCGTTTAGACACTCAACCAGCTATAGGTCTTGCCCAGCGTGTGTAACACTTGGGATTATACTGTTAAAAGGAAGTGCAGTGCCTGAAACAAACACCTGTGAGAGGAAAGGAATGCAGGGTTTCTCTTTCGTCACTGCTGTCTTTCTCCATCCAGTTTTTTTTTCCGCCTTTTTATCTGACTTCTATAGGGTACATAATGATCAATGCCCATCCTTCACAGTCAATGTGACATATGGCACCCCACGCTTCCTTGCCAACCAATTCAGTTTACTTGAGATAGCGGTTCTTGAAGTCTGTCTGTGCTTGTGGAGGGTGTACACTCGACAAGTGTTTACATAAAGACATGACGTCCTGCCCACACAATTCCGTTTTGACTCATATATTATTTACAGGGCTTACCAAGCCCAAGTGGCGGCTGCAACTTGGATTTCACACATCCTTAACAGTGCCTCAAAACCCCACACTATTAAGTCAATTGGCCAATACACTATTTCACTTTTCATTGTGTTCACACAGAATGCAAAACACTAAATGCAGTTGTCACAGTGTAGATGCAATTCTCATTCCACTTTCATATTCCTGTCAAAACTAATGGTGTTTTTTTTCCCCATATTATTATTTGGCTATGTACATTTTCCATTCGCATCGACACAGCAATTCATGGGGTAAATCATTGCATGCAAAATATAATAATTGTGTACAAGGAGCATTGTGTTTGTTTGTACAAAAGACAAGGCCAGCATGATGGGTGTTTGGAGTGAGTAATTTCCCTTCCCGCAACTGAAGACTAACGGAGAACACATGCTGTAAATGTCATCATCCAAGTACATACAAGTGCAACTTGTGAACACATTATTCACAAACATATAAATACTAAGGGTTCCAGTGTACTGTTTCTATGTAAAAATGGAAGAGGTGTCTGAGTGCATGGTGATGGGGCAGAAGGAAGAGGACCACTCAGAGAATGGGTTTAGGGCACGGAGGAGGGAATGGATGCCCAATGAGTGTCAAATAGAACTTGACTGTACTGTTTGTCCCTAGAAGGGCAATCGGTTGTGCAGCGGTGAAAAAGAAAAATACAAAACAAAAAAATCAAACAGCCATAGATGAAAGAGATACAGTACTAGCCTGGCATGGCCAGATTAATATCACTGCGTAGATATTAGTCTGGAATCTCTGTGTGGAACCTGCATTTCCGAGGGGCAAATAAAAAAAATGCCTGTGATAAACCTACTGGGCCCTGATTGGCAGACAATTGTTCAAGTCGCTCCGGTCCGAGTCCAAGTCGAGTCCCAAGTCATTTGGTCCCAAGTCCAAGTCGAGTCCCAAGTCGTTTGGTCCCAAGTCCAAGTCGAGTCCCAAGTCATTTGGTCCCAAGTCCAAGTCGAGTCCCAAGTCAATCCAACCCTCAGGTCCGAGTCCCAAGTCATTTGGTCCCAAGTCCAAGTCGAGTCCCAAGTCAATCCAACCCTCCGGTCCGAGTCCAAGTCGAGTCCCAAGTCATTTGGTCCCAAGTCCAAGTCGAGTCCCAAGTCTTTCTGTTGTGGGCAAGTCAAGCCGAGTCACAAGTCAAGTCACAAGGTTGTGTCAAGTCCCTCACTACGATTGACGATTGTTCCCCAGCCCACCCACAAATCACTCAGGTTTATATCTTGAAGAGAGAAACCGTATCTTAAAGTCAAGAATTAAACCAGCATAAAGCTGTTCATTTATCCATTACAACATTACATGTCTGATCATTTAGTTAGAACTAGAGAAAGGCTAAATTACACTAAAGAAATGGCATGTTTGATACAAAATTGTTTACTTTTTAACATTTTGGCTCAAACTGGCACTGCCTTTCTGAGTAGTTTTCAAGTGTATTGTTTTGTAAACAAAGTTAGAGCAAGTGCTCATGTAAACATTAAACAAAGTCAAAGGTAACAAACAACAAACTTCAAGGACATTACTTTAGCTATAACTATAATTATGAATGAATATTGGATAAACTGTGGGTGAAATGATGCAGGAAAGGAAATACATTAATGGCATTTATCTATAGGCCTATTAGGCCTATAATCTTGACGTGTCTGTGTTTGTTTTGTAGTATTTTAATATTATGTCATTTTCCATCAGGCACAGTTTAGCCATCTACTACAGTTGCCAGATTCTGTGAAAGAAACAAGCAACCAGGTCTAGGAAAACCAGCCAAAAACCAGCCCAAAAGAAGCGACTATGGGCCACATGAGCACTTTAACACATACATCAGCTATTTGAAAATACTAGTAGATCTACAAGCTCACAACGCGTTGCATTGCGACACGTTGTGAGCTTGTAGAATGCGACGCGTTGTGAGCTTGTAGATCTGCTATTCTCAAATAAAATCTTGCAGGGAAATGATAAGCAGATCTGGCAACCCTGTAGGACCAACACGTGTGTTTGTTGTTTTGCAAAGGGGTCCTTGGTAAAAAAAAAAGAAAAAGAAAAAGAGGCTACAACACAGTGGAATAAAGGCATCTCTTTAAGTTTATATATATAGCAGAGAGAAACTTAAACTTATGGTGGAAAAAAAGAAGGAAGGAATTCAAGTTTGGTGGGAGTGATTTAGTGAAGTTAAAGTTATTAAACCTGCGGACAAATGGAAAAGTGTCGACGTGAGAAAGTGATGGATTACGCAGAGAGAGACTTTATTGCTGTTACCATGGATAAAGTATACAGTCACTTGACTTCACTACAGTACATCATGATCGGTGTGATCCTGATTCGACAGTGGTGAGTGACTTTCATGTTTACATGTACGTATATCTCGCTGGCTGATGCTACTGTTGTTGTTGATTTATTATTAGATTTAAAGTGAGTACTGAGCACAGTGAGCAGCACCACCTCTCCTTCTCCTCCTGGCTTGGCAAATTGAATAACTTTGGGGACTTCTGTTGCTGTTGCCATTGTTGTTTTTCCTGCTGCTGTGGCCGCGGCACAGTGCCTCAGCTGTTCTGCACGCACTGATCAGGGTTGCCAGATCTGCTTATTATAATTTCGCCGAAAGATTTTATTTGAAAATAGCCGATCTACAAGCTGCTCACAACGCGACGCGTTGTGAGCTTGTAGATCTGCTATTTTCAAATAGCTGATGTATATGTTAGAGTGCTCATGTGGCCCATAGTCGCTTGACTCGCTTCTTTTTGGCTGGTTTTGGGCTGGTTTTCCTAGACCTGGTTGCTTGTTTTTGCTCACAGAAAATCTGGCAACACTGGCACTGATGATAACTGGACGGCAGCCGTCATAGAATCAAAATAACCCCGCTGAGGGTGACGGTGGCGTTTGCACAGTACACACACAGATCATTCACAGGGAAAAAAACAAACAAGTCACGAGTCATCTTGTCTCGAGTCGAGTCGGGAGTCATTGGCTAGCAAGTCGGAGTCGAGTCTCAAGTCTCGTTGGTCTTTTACCTTCCAAGTCCGAGTCGAGTCGCAAGTCTTTACATTCAAAGTCCGAGTCGAGTCGCAAGTCGTCAAATATGCGACTCGAGTCAGACTCGAGTCGAGTCACTATGACTCGAGTCCAATTGTCTGCTGATTGGTCCCTCACAACTTTGGAGGGAGAGAAATCCCATCTCTATTGAGAGGGGCCAGACCTAATCTGCCGAGGGGATTTTTTTTTTTGCAATGGCAGATTCGTCTGGAACCAGGCTAATACAGTACACAATAAATGTATTTTCCATTTGCGTGTGTCCAGGATTGTTTTTACTTCGACAGAATCAATGCATGTTTTTTTTTTCTTTCTCTTCTGCACTGTAATTTTTACTTATTTTGTATTATGCAACCTAATGTCAATGTATGATTGTGTCGAGCAAAAAGAGGAAAAGCTCTGAGGAAGGCTGGTACCGAAACACGTTAGCCAATAAAGAATGAATAACTGAGTCTTTGTCTTGCATCCTCTTATTTTGGAGTGCCGCCACTTCCACCTTGGTGTGTTGACTTTTTCCAATTAGTCGTTCCTGTGGCTGAGCACCCACTGCTCATGAACGCATCCAGAGGAAGCACACGTGCCTCTACTGTACCTTCCACAGTGATTGAATGAGTCACATGTATACCCACAATCATACACCCATGCAAACGGATGCATGAAGGCTCACATTCATTATACACACAACAACTCACACATTCACACGCCCACGCACACTTATACATGTTAAGTCATACATTAAATTGATGCATGTCTTCTAATGGGGGGTAATTTAAAAGGAAATATTCAGCAATGCAGTGAAGCATGTTTTATATTGATGTTCCAACAAGCTAGTGGCAGTAAAGTACGGGTATGGGAGGCATGGTTCAGTGGGTAGATTTGTCATTGCCCACTCATTTGTCCTTCATCAACCACTTATTACTCATTTTCATTATTGACCGTGTGTGTGTGTGTGTGTGTGTGTGTGTGTGTGTGTGTGTGTGTGTGTGTGTGTGTGTGTGTGTGTGTGTGCGTGTGCGTGTGCGTGTGTGTGTGTGCCGTAGAACTTAACGAGCGATGTCTTGTCCGTGTGATTCAGGGATGGCTTCAAGTGACTACCAACAGGGTACGGAGTATGGTTCTGAATTCCATATTGTGTCAAGAGGTTACTCTTGAAGACCTAAGGAAGCTCTCTCAGGTGGGAGTGAGAGGTTCTTGAAAGGAAGAGTCTTGGATAGTCTTGAAGTCTTGCAGGTAAAGGTTGGCCATGCCAAATAAGGAATTCTGGATCAGATGTGCCCAATTGTGGGGTCCAATCACAGTGAGGCCATGATGAATCAGCCATGACCAAATATGGAATTCCGGGTCAGACTCTCCTAAATATGGGGTCCATAATGGCATACATGGCATCCAAGTAATCTCATTAGCAACAGCAGTTGGGTAACCGTGACAACTTTATTTTAACAAACCTGGAAGAAAGCCTTTTTAACAGCCACCCCCAGATGTCTTATGGAAATGTACGTGTATATATATATAGCTTCTCCCGCTCAGAAAACGCATCACAGCATGCAGAATACCCCCTCCATCCCCACCACTATGGATAATGGCATCATCAACATCTAGGCTTTTCCCCCCTAAGCCTTATAATAAGTTTCAA
>NC_137604.1:51909924-51920641 GCF_963280865.1 Gymnoscopelus braueri | reverse complement strand
AGTGGTGCCTTGAGCAGCGTAGCATGAGGCAATGTGAACCCAAAAGACAAGAGGCCTGTCTCTCTCTCTCTTTCTCTCTCTCTCTCTCTCTCTCTCTCTCTCTCTCTCTCTCTCTCTCTCTCTTTCAATCAGCTGGCAATGGAGGGTGTGAGGACAAACTGTTGCTGTGGTAACAGTCGACATGGTCTGCATCTGGAAATGTTGATAATGATATGCATCTCTTTTGGGTTCAGAAACATCAACATTCAACGTATTTGACTTTTTGAAAACATCTGTACCTGCAGATATTCAATATCCATGTTTTTGCAATTATTGTGGAAAACTTTAGAATGTTTTCTAATTTCTTTTTTGAAAGATAATAAGATAATAAGAATTAAGTGGTTGAATAAAAAGTTATTTGTGTTTATTTTTTTTTATAAAATGTTGTTGTATGAGTTGAATGTTCTCAAATAAGTTTTTCTTTTAGAAGATTCTTGTCGAGATATAAGTGAAAACCTCACTAATCGATGGTCTAGGACTCTCCAAAATCGGGATCGACATCAGACCCAAATACAATATCTGGCATGGGTCGGGCTCTAATAAATACATATCACCCATATATGCAGGAGGTTGGCTGAGACCATTTTGAAGTGGACTCCGCCACTGCAAAAGCTTAGTCCATTTTTACAACAGGATTAGCTGTCTCCTTCCTGTTCTCTGTGGGTCTCTCTCTCTCGCTCACTCTCCCTCCCACTCATTCCTTTGTGATGGTGTTGGTGTATGCTGATGATATCACACAGAGGTGAGTGTGTAGGTTCACACTGCTGCCCACTGACACTGCATCAGGCTATTTCCATCCCATAGCCCCGGCAGGCTTGTGTAACAGTGACACACACGGGCACGCACGCACACACACACATACGTGGATGGACAGACAGACAAATGGGATTTACACAATACAAGTCATGATGTTGCTAAAAATAATTGATCCGTGTCTGCCAGGACCACAGGTAAAATAGGAGAGGAGAGGGTCAAAAGATAATTGATTGTACTGTACATTACATGCAAGTATGTATTTGTGTTTTTTGTCCGTGTGTGTAGTAAGCAGTGGTGGAAAAAGTACTTGCATGTTTTACTTAAGTAAAAGTATCAATACTGCAATGTAGAAATACTCTGTTACCATTAACACATTGACTGCCAGAGTTTATTCATAATGTACTCACCCCTGTGCCAGCAATTTGCGTGTTTTTTAATTTTTTTGTTTTGTAATTTTTCATTCAAATACATTCTCTGATTGTGTTGTCAAGCACCTACGATTGTTCCACCAGTAGAGAGCAGCACATCCAAACATTGATCACCTCGCTCACCCCCTCCCAAACAGGCCCACGTCATATCCGGTCATTCAAAGGATGTGACGTTTTCGACAATTCCCGGCCCGCTGATCGGCCTGAAAACGATGTGATACACTACGACGATGACTGTTAGTCACCCGGACCAAAGAAAATAGAAGTTGAGCTGTCCGTTTGTCTTTTATACCGTGTGAAAAAACGTGTTTTTCCTTATTCTGGCCGAAAATCACCGGAGAAAAACAACGTGACCCGGAAATGAATTTTTTTTTTACATCCGGCTCCGGGTGAGTGTGACGTAAGTGGAAAACGAAAGTGTTGATGAGAAATAAACACAGCCGTGCGATCACAGATTAAACAATGAAAATTCAAAACAACGCGTCAACCCGTTCTTTGGAATCCTGGCACTCAAGCGATGGATTTGAAAGAACGTGTTGACGCGATCTTGGCACTGTATGTGTTAAAAGGTGTTAAAATTAAATGTGTTCAGTAAAATTAAAATGTGTTCAGTACAATATTTTCCTCAGAGATGTAGTGGAGTAGAAGTAAAAGTATTGAAAATTGGCAATACTCCACTAAACAAACATACCTAAAAATGTTACTTAAGTACAGTACTTGAATAAATGTACTTAGTTACTTTACACCCCTGGCATAGTAGTAAGAGAGTGAGGGATTGTGAGTATGTGCGTGTGTGTGTGTGCGTGTGCGTGTGCGTGTGCGTGTGCGTGTGCATGTTACAAAGTGCATGTACGTGAGCTGTGGCAAGGAGCAGAGAGAGCGAGAAAGTTTTGTACATCTCTAATGACCATCGTGAGGCTACAGAACTCTGTCCCTGTCTCTGCTGGCCAGATGTCACACTGTCAGACATCTCTCTTTGATCTTTCCCGTTCCCTCACTTCCCCTTTCCCTCCACAACTCTGCCTCCTGTTTTTCCTTCCTCTTCTTGTCCATCTTTAATCTTCCTGCTGTCTTGTTTGTTTCATCTTTTCCTGTGTGTCTTGGTTTGAGAACCACTGATATAGCAATATATGTGATATTTCAAAAAACTGTTTAGAAGACATTTTGTGGAATCGGCCTCTGGTCTTAATGGGTTAAAAAGAGTAGGGAACTGGCTGATGGAAACAATTTGTTTTCCCCATGCAGGAATTGTGTGGAGAGAGAAGGTGAGAGGAAATGGTGAAACAACATGGTCATTTTGTAGCTTTGTAGCTGGTGGTGTGTTGAAGCGGGTTGAAGCCAGCTCAACTATATTTTGCATCTTTGTAGCAGGCAAAAAAAGTGTTGGATGTGTCTTTTTATCTCCATGTCAATGGCTTCCACTGAAAATGAATTGTAGACTGTAGCTTTGTAGCTGTGTGAACACAGCATCAATCAATGATACTGATGACAGTATAATCTTCCAAGACAGATTATTTTTCCATATTTTCAGCACAGCCCTAACTTGGGAAGGAATTTGGGTTGGTGTATTTTAATCATACTAGTTAACTTTTTGAATTATACAAAAGTTGTTTTTATATAATCGTTCAATAGTACATTTTTCACAATAACCAGAGAGATAGACATTTAGGCATGCATGCATGCAGGCGCGCGCGCACGCAACACGTACATACTCACGCAGGCAGGCTCTCACACACACACACACACACACACACACACACACACACACACACACACACACACACACACACACACACACACACACACACACACACACACACACACACACACACACACACACACAACCCCATCCCCATCCAGAAACCTGCTGGGTTAATTGCTGGGGCTCTGGTTCTTGAAGGCTGCTGTTCACCTTGGCTGACCCACCACACACACACACACGCACGCACACGCACACACACACACACACACACACACACACACACACACACACACACACACACACACACACACACACACACGCACGCACTGCCTTGCTACATCTCCACAGGAGCCAATGTGTTATTTCAGCGCCAACGAGTCCATCAGGTGTTGCCAGGTTGACAGTAATACCTGTTGGCAGAACTTGGCACTTGCTAGTTTGAGGATAGCTAATTCATAGCCTGAACAGCAGGGGGCAGACTAGAGCGGAGGAGATGGACAGAATTAATGAGAGGAGCAATATATTGTTGGGTCACTCTATAGAGTACCGAAGTCCTGACGTCATTCCCACTACCCCTGGGTCACAGGAAGCGTTATTTTTGTAGGCCTATTGGATTTCCCATAGGCGAATCTTAGATCGTGTCATATAAGAACTGTGCTCCAAAAATAAACAAACCACCCTGGCGATTTTGTCATGTATATGTCTATCTATCCGAACAATAAATCTTATGTGACCAAGGACATAAAGAATGTTATTAATGAAAGGAAAACAGCCTTCATAAACAAAGATTTCGGTGCACTTAAATTGACAGAAAAAAAGCTAAAAACTAAAATGAGGCAGGCAAAATTGGCACATAGACAGCATCTAGAGGATGCGTTTAAAGCCAATAATCACAAAAAGGCGTGGGATACTATGAAATCCATGACAGGAATGTCATCCCCAACCAAACCTATTGTGACAGACAATGAACTTGGCTTTGCCAATGACCTAAATACTTTCTATGCCAGATTCGAATCATTAGGTGATTCCTCTAAGTGCACTGAAATACTGAAGGCTGTAACACCTGCCCCCTCAGACAGAATTATCATCACTGAAGAGGATGTCAGGAGAGTGTTTCGGTGTACTAACACAAGGAAAGCTAATGGGCCGGATGAGTGCAGTGCTTTTCTCCTCAAAAACTTTGCATCTGAGTTGGCTCCTGTGTGGCAACCAATATTTCAAACCTCTGTAGATACACACATAATTCCTCTGTGTTGGAAAACCTCGCACATAAAACCACTACCCAAAATCCGATGTCCAAAAGAACATAAGGATTATAGACCCATAGCTCTCACTTCAGTGACCATGAAATCACTGGAAAGAATACTGTTGCAACATCTTGTAAGTATAACTAAAGACAAATTTGACCCCTGTCAGTTTGCTTATAAGAAAGGTTGCGGTACAGAGGACGCGGTTGTCACACTGGTCCACTTCATTACAAAACACCTAGATAAGTCTAACAAGAATCATGCAAGGGTGCTGTTCTTAGACTTCTCTTCAGCCTTCAATACAATACAGTCTGATATTCTGGTGACAAAGATGGTACAGTTGGAACTGAATCCATACTTAATTCACTGGTATGCTTCCTTCCTTACGAACAGAGTACAGAGGGTGAAAGTGAACAAAACCCTCTCCTCAGCATTAACTACTAATGTTGGTGCTCCCCAGGGTTGTGTAAGCTCAGCTGTACTTTTCACCCTTTATACTGACAGCTGTCGTACTGAGGAATGTCTGTCTGAATGTCGCACTGACAAACCAGACCAATACATTCTAAAGTACTCTGATGATACAGTTTTGATTTCTCTTTTGGATAGTTCCAGTGATCCTGGACTGCACCAACACAGAGTAAATAAGGTGGTGGAGTGGAGTGATAACAACGCTCTTATCATTAACACAAAAAAGACAGAGGAGATTGTTTTTGGTGCCCCACTAGAGATACACAGATCCCCCATTACTATTCATAGTGAACAGATCAACCAGGTATGTTCGTATACATACCTAGGAGTAGTAATTGACCACCTTCTGTCATGGAAAGACCAGATTGAATCAGTGGGTAAGAAGACAAAGCAAAGAGTCTATTTCCTTCGCCGCCTGAGATCTTTTGGTGCTAGTAGACAGATTCTTCTTTTGTTTTTCACTTCTGTTATTATGAGTGTTCTGCAGTACTGTAGTACCACCTGGTATGGATGTCTGTCTGTAGCCTTAAAGTCACAACTGCTGCAGCAACTGAACATTTGTTCAAAGATTGTTGGACAACCACTTCAGAGGCTCTATACATCTACGTATAATGACAGTATGATAAGGTTGGCATGGAATATCACTTCAAACACTAGCCATGCTTTGTATGGAGAATATAGGTTGCTGCCTTCAGGAAGGAGATACAGTGTTCCTACATACAATAAGGTCAAACTGAAGAGGTCCTTTGTCCATCAGACGACATTGAGGCTTAATCAGGAGTTGTAGGCTTGGGGTAGGCTGAGAGGTGGACATTGCTCTTGTCTTTGTATGTCTTTATGTATGTATTCTGTTCTGTTTTGTTTTCTTGTGTCATGTCAAATGTGTGTACTGTTTATTGTTTATTGTTGCATACATGGCTGCTGGGTCGCAAGACAAATTTCAGTGTGAACTGACAATAAAGTATTATCGTATCGTATCGTATCGTATATGTGACTTTGTGTCGTTTATGATATTGAGTTACATTTGATAACGTCTGTGTTTGGAGAAAAAATAAATGTCTTACTCTTTGGATAAATTAGTACTTTTTACTGTCAGTTGATGCTTCATATCCATATGAGTAAAATCGCTGGGGGTTTTCTGGAACACAGTTCTTATATGATGCATTTTAAGATTCCCCTTTGGGAAATACAATACAAAAAATAACGCTGTGATAGCGCCATGCAGCGGCAGTGATTTCAGACTTCGCTGCTCTATTGGGAGCGAGTGTGGGGCGGCCCAGCGGGATCACAGAGCGTATTTTGGCATCTTGTCGGCACAAGGTTTCAACCAAGAGAGATAATGACGTTTATGTTGTCATTATCAGAATCAGAAAAGTTTTTGTCACATCACAGGTTTACAGGTGTGAAGTAGGTGAATTATTATTATTATTATTATTATTTATTTATTTTTACAATTATTGGACATGAGCTAACTTCATTTGATATTAGGTCACAGCTCTGTAGCTATATTTGATATGTTTTGTTAATATTACTTTATAAAAATCTTGTTTGTTCGTTGTTTGAAATACACTTTTAGCTACCTCCTAAAATGGTGATGCTTTGGACAGTATACTTTGCTCCATATTGCATCAGTCCGTTAAACTTTTGTTCATGTTTCATGTTTCAAGGAACCTCACAGCAGGGAAATAAGTGTGAAAATCTGATTTGCTATTGATGGGCAATGACCGTGAAATATTTCTAACTACAACAAACTACTAACGACAAACAACTTTTCCCCCTAGTGGCTCAGCTCAATATCAAATTAATTTACTTCAATTGTGTGTTGATTAAGTTGTTCACTATGTGAATGCACTGTGGCAAGAGAGCTGTCTCAAACAGAACTCATGTGACAGCCACAATACCCACGTGAATTTGTTTGTAAAGTAAAGAAGAGAAGGGAAGTAAGACAGAACTGCAGAAAAAAGCAAATCATCACTTTTATTTAAAAAAAATCTCCCACTACATACACTTTAAGATACAGTGTAAACTAAAGCTTATGTTAATATATTTTAATATTGGTGATGTGTAGGCGTTGTTCAAGATTTGCATATCACTACCTTTGTCTCTGTGGATAGCTTTAAAGCACAGCTCAAGACCTATTTCTTCACTCTTGCTTTTGGTTGATTTTTAAATCTCTGTGTTGTTATGTCCTCACTGTTTTGCTATTATTTTAATGTTGTTTTATGCTTTTGCTTTTCTTTTTTGCTTTATCGTTAATTAGTTGTACTTTTCTGTAATTGTATTCTTGCTCTGTAAAGCACTTTGAGCTGCATTTCATGTCATGAAAGGTGCTATACAAATAAAGTTTATTATTATTACTTCAGCTGACACTGCAGTGCTACACAATCACAGTTCACCTCACACACAGCTAAGCTCACTTTAGCACATTAGCACATAATTTCTGTTTTATTCACAACAGCACACCTACTGTACAGTGATAACTTGCTACAAATTGCACAGGGACGTCACACGTTATTAGACCCTGTGAATCTTCACGTGAATCTTGAGGTACAGGTGTCATATTAGACCCACCACACAGCTCAGTGATTCAATGTTAAAGCTCAGCCTCAGAGGGAGAAACATCTCACTACATACCACATAGTTTCTTAATCAATATCATCGTCTTGTTGCTATGAACTATTGACGCTGCTATTGAACTATTGATCAGTGGCTCCAAAGAACTGTCTGAAAGATTAAAGATGACATTCCCTGTGATTGACTTAGCTGTGCCTCAGAGCACTGAAGAATAGTAAATGGAGCAATGCAACAATGGCCTCGGATTGATCATTGGTGAACCGTGATGGACTTAAGTCCAATAAATGGAGTGGCATTGAGTAAATTAAAGTACGTTGCTTAAACTTTGACTATTTTTAACATGAATACTATTGTTCTATTGTGATGAGGGCGTGAAAATCCGAATAACGCTTCCCAATTATTTTCTTCCGTTTTTGTCCTCCTCACAGTATAGGATTCAGGTCAAAAGTATCGTACCCTTTGACCCAGAGGGACCGTGAAGTCACAAGTGACAAAAATGGACCTACAGTATGGAGTTGATTTAACACTCAGAATTTTACTGTGTAGTCCCTCTCCCTTTCTCTGGTCTTTCTTTTCCACTTCACTACCAACTAAATTCCATCGTTTAGATTATTTGCTGACCCTTGGTCATCAAATCAGCTAAAATGTACTTTGACAACACTGCGCTCTAAAGGCTATTACAGAAGTGATACCCTGCCAGCCTTTTAGATGTAGCATAATGCTTGACTAGGAAAAGTTTGACCATAAAGTGAAGACTTTGGCAACTTCCAAAGAACAAAGTCTCTTCAATGTAATGGGATCCTGACTACAACAGTATAGAATGTTGTAAAAAGCTTGACGAATAGCCAACATTCCAAAGTTCAACCTCCTTTCATTATTCTACCTTCTCTAACACTGCCTGAATAACAGCTTTTTGCTTCAAAGTTCAAATGCATCGCTAATGTCTGCAAGCCTACAGTATATTTGTGTTTTATGCCATCAAAGTGTTTTCATCTATGCACTACAGTGAACAACAAATAAAATATACTTTTTTGCATTAATGCTTCATACTTTTGCTTCATACCTTTCCTTATTTATTATTACACATCCTAACATGACTTTTAAATATAAAATGACATCAAAGGTGCACGTAAAGCTACTGTATGTTGTCACTAGCTGAGCTGGCGACAAAACTACAGGCTACAAGTAATCTTCAATGGAAGCCAACGACTGCATAGCCTCGGAAACCCATGTCTTTTTTTTGTTACAAAGAAACGACTGCATGCTACGAATAAAAGTTGAGCTGGCCTCAACATTATTCAGCACTCTAATGATCACATTTAACACAGTTTTCCTGCTCTGTTCTGTAGATAGAAGAAAAGCACACATACATTTAACCACATACATGCAGGATAACCTTATTTTGTAATTGACATGAACAACGTTAGTAAAATAACTTGAACAGATTTCTAGTTGCTAGATTTCTTAAAATCTGGGACTTAAGATGACACACCCTCTCAGGAGACAGGATGCCAGCCAGATAAGGACATTAACATCCAACGGGCCTCTGCTCTAGAATAAGGGTTGGACCCAAACACTCAGACACATTCTGATTCGATAGAAAAAAGACACACCTTTGAGGTTACCTTAAAACACACCCACATGGGCATGTTAAGAATTTCCTTTGTAAGCCAAAACTTAAAATTATTTGTCACTAAATTTTGCTGTCACTGTAAATTAATGTCATATTTGATGTAACTGAAGCTGTCTCTCCCAATTAATTAAATTGTGGATGATTTGACAACCACGTTGGATATCCAACTTTTTTCCAGCTAAAGGCTAAAGGGTTATCTCACAGACCTCTTGTGCTTTATTACCACACTTGTTATCTCTGAATGCAGCCAATCGAAATGTCACCAAATTATCCTGACTGAACACACACTGTTCTAAATGACTGATGATGGGACCCTATCTAGATTCAACTGTGGACAGAGGCAGAGAGAGAAACGGAGAGGGACAGAGAGGAGAGGTTAGGGAAGGAGAGATGGATGGAGATAAATGGAGAGTGAGAGGATAAGGTAGAAACAGAGGTCATAACAAGACTGCTTCCCGAGACTCATGAGAAATGTTATAGTTGAAGTTCAACCTTATTGTCAGTCTTCAGATCAAATATGACCGGTTTACAGCTTCACTGAATCATAAATATTGCGTTTTTCATCTGATTGCCTCAAGAACAGAAGGCAATCTGAAGAGAAGGGTTAATGGTTTTTACATTGGATAACATAGTGTAGCATGGCATTTTTAAAATGGTTTCTAAATTGGACTACACGGTGTAGAATGGCACTTTTTTAATGAAATACTTATTAAATTTTTAATGAAATACTTGTGCTCTGGCTCTCTGCCTCTACAACGGACACAGCATCCTTACATACTGTTAGACCACTGGTACCCCAGGGGTCTTTAAGGGGGTTCAAGGGAGTCCCCAGCTAAATGAGGAACAGTTTATTCCAAAATAGCCGATCTACAAGACAAGTATTCTCTTAAAGTGGTCCCTGGCACACAATCTTTTCAAATAGGGGTCTGCGACCAAATACATATCAATTTGGGGGTCCAATTTTGGTGAGAACCACTGACATCATAACCTGTTAATCCTATTCATTCATGAAATCTCCCGAGAGAGTGTTGTGTTGTGTTGTTGTTGTGTGTTGTTGTGGGGAAGTCGGTCGGATCGGCAGTTGTCAAAACAAAATCGGCTTAAGGGAGGACTGCCCCCCCCCCCAGCGGACCACGGCCACGTCACTCTGACACAGACATAACTATAAACAAAACCCATACTCCCATAGGCATGTCATTATGACTCAGACATAACCGTAAACAATACGGCCCATATATAGGCATATGGATCCGGTTGTCCAGAGCCACAGATCCGACAGCTATGCACCTACATGGTCATGTGGGGGTCATACCTATGTTCCCCGGACCTATGTTCCCCCACTAAGGTTATGGTTAGGGTTAGGTTTAGGTTAGGTCCTATATTCCCCGCTCTCCTAGGAAAGCGGGGAACATAGAACCTGGGGAACATAGAACCTGAGGAACATAGGTACGGTCCCGTCATGTGCATACACTGTATAGGTCCTCCTCGCTCATCGACAAGGACTCGAAGGAGTGCGGTGTGGACCCACAAACACACACGCACACACACATGCACGTGTGTACACTCAAAGTACACCTTTCTTAACTCTTTGACTGCCAATGACGAGAGTTCTCGTCATACTTTGCTACGGCTCAGACTGCCAAAAAACATCCACATTCACTTCCATGTTAATGGATTTGAAAAAAATGCTTTTTCTCTACTTTCTGTTGCTTTTTGGCGAAAACAACCCACATTCAACTGCCCATAACTATGGAATGGATTATCGCGGGCGGCGCAATTTATTTTCCCTGATTCTACGAGACCCCCCTACGTCTTTTAAAACGATTGGCGGGTGGATCGTTGTGAAGAATAATATTTCATGATTTTTCAA
>NC_137604.1:51879924-51904924 GCF_963280865.1 Gymnoscopelus braueri | reverse complement strand
TCAGCGGTGACCTTGTAATTGTAAATGTCTGAGTTGGGATCAGGTAACGTTGGGGCACGGGCAAAAAGAATGATGAATTGATAGACCATGGAGTGCAGTTATGTAAAACACATTGATTGTTAGTTCCTCTTGTCGGTTGTCTTGTCAGTCTATTAGCACATTCTACAGAGACAAACGAGAGGCTAATGTATGATGAATTAAACTGAATTAAGTTTTGCCGGGGAGTGGAGAGGAGAAGAGAAGAGAAGAGAGAGGAGGTGCAGCTACATTACAGCAGTGGTGGACAAAGTACTCAAACCCAGTACTTGAGTCAAAGTATACTCCTGGTCAAATAGCCTATTACGCCATGGTAATAGTGAAAAGTATTTTTTACTATATTTAAAATCGGGCTTAAGTGGTTAATTCATTACGTAGCCCTACTTTTTAAAGTACAATAATTTGTCTTGGAAATGTAGTGGAGTGAAAGTCATGAGTATCAAGTACAGATACAATTTTGTTTTACTTAAATACAGTACTCAAGTAAATGTACTTTGTTGTCCACCACTGCGTTACAGGCAGACGTATCATTCCCTCAACTGTATGTCCTTCAGCTGACCTCCAGGCAGGTTGCTATCTTCCATAGTAGAGACAGAGAAATGTGTGTGTGTGTGTGTGTGTGTGTGTGTGTGTGTGTGTGTGTGTGTGTGTGTGTGTGTGTGTGTGTGTGTGTGTGTGTGTGTGTGTGTGTGTGTGTGTGTGTGTGTGTGTGTGTGTGTGTGTGTGTGTGTGGAGAGGGAAGACAGATTGTGCAAGACAGAGAGAAAGGGGTGGAGGGCGTTATAAAGTAAAAGAGCAGATGGTTGGATGAAAGAGAGTAAGTCTATGTCCACACATACACAACTCAAGTATTTCTTTTTTTAAACTGAGATGCATTCTATCACGGCTCCAGTTTGACTAATAGTACCCACAGCACGGCACCAACGTAACGCTATCCTATGCTCCTTGTTACAGTCCTCAATAAGGTAGAATGATAACATTTAAGTATAAATGTGTAAAAAGTCCTGTTATTAATGTTAGAGCCCGTGCTATTACGTAATCCTGATGTAAACAAAGGAGACAACAGCGCAAAGAGATAACATCACAAGCAAAAAAACGACAGCGTATACTATGATGTGAGCTTGTAGATTGTGTCATTTAGACTATTTTCAGTAAAGACATTTGGTATAGAGGGCAAAAAAGTATGCTCCCTAGTATAGAACCCTAGGGGACTCCGGTCAACAGTATAGTGGTGTGCAGCTAAAAGATTTCTAAATTGGCTATGAAGTGCAATTCTTGTCTTTAGCCTGGTTAACACTGATTGTGGAGCCATAAGGTCCATTAATGGTGTGCAGCTAAAAGATTTCTAAACGATGTTAGGGATGGGTATTGGCAACAATCTCACGATACTATACGTATCACGATACTTGGGTCACGATTCGATTATATTGCGATACGCATCACGATACTTGGGTCGTATCACGATATTGGGATATATTGCGATATATTGCGATATATTGCGATATATTGCGATATATTCATATATCACAACTACATATTGTTTATATATACACTACATATTGAGTAGCTGCAGATCTGTGATAGGTTCTTTGAATGTTTTTCATAAAGCCTGTATCTGAAAAAGCAAAAAAAAAACAAAAAAACAATCGCGATATTGATACTGGAGTATCGATACAGTATCGCGAAATAAAATATCGCGATATATCGTGATATCGATAATATTGCCCATCCCTACGATGTATGCAGATTGGTGTTAGAAGATTTCTGAACGATGGTGTGCAGCTAAAAGATTTCTAAATTGGCTGTGAAGTGCATTTCTTGTCTTTAGCCTAGTTTAACACTGATTGTGGCGCCATAAGGTTCATTTTTACACTCTCAGAGTTAAATTGTCACAGGATTTTACTGTGTAGAGACTGTGAAGGATAAAAAGATGAGTAAAGACGGGGACGATTAAATTAATAACTACTCTCTTATTGCGAATGACCAGAGGCTTTGGATTTTAGTACTGGCTTTGAAGTGCCTCTCCTGTGGCCTTTCACAGCCACTGCAATATGATTTAGCACAATGAAAACTATGGTTGATTTACTGTCCATAAGAGAGAGAGAACAAGAGAAGGAGAAGGTACTGAATCATGAAATACCATGTATACTCCCTAAATCCTGGACACTGGCAAACACGAGTCCCTTAACACTTGCATGACTAAGCTATCAATATGACCGATTTTGAGAATTTAAAGTGGAATATCTTCTCTCATGAAGCTCTGAGAAAGTTCCCCTTTCATGACTTTTCCTAAATATTTGTTTCAAATCATCTCCGTTTGTTTTCTCTTCTGAAACGTATTATAAATATGAAATATATACCATATATACCATCCCAACCGTTATATTTCGGCTAAATTGACCGCTCTCCCTCTCTCTCCCCCAGGCAAGAGCAGTTCACACCTCTAGACCCCCCGCAGAGCGGCCCGTAGACAGCAGACTCCCTACGGAGCAGCGAGTCCATGTTGCCATGTCTGCTTATTATAAGCGACTTTGGGCTTGTTTTTCGCGTCTTTCTATTATTATTAATATTATAATTATATATATAATTACATTATAATGGTAATACTTTTCTACTCCACTACAGCTCAGAGGCAAATCTTGTACTTTTACTTCACTACAATTATTTGAAAACTTTAGTTACTAGTTACTTTGCAGATATAAATATATTTTCATACTTGTTTAGATTAGAGCTTCATGCATTTTTATTAGGTATATATTTATATAGAAAGGTCTAACCAGGGACTGGTGTTGCAAATTAGCCTCGGCTATTACCCCATTCATGCCTAACTGTTTTCTCAGGGCACAACGACGCATGCAGTAACATTTTCATAGACCTGACTTATTTCTCTCGCAAAATTTGGCGACACATTTTTCACTTTCCCTTTCACTGCAAAGCGGTGGAAAAAGATAGGATCTACAAGCATACAGCTTGTCACGCAGCAACTGTTTTATGCTTGAAGATCAGATATTTTGCGCAGGATTGAGCACATTTGTGGAACATAGCATTGTGTTCACTTGCACTGAGGGAGGAGGAGAGGAGACGCGTTTGTCAGCGACGTGGACAGCTGATAGAATGAGAGCTTTACGCTCAGACAATAATGTGAATATTATTATTATGAATAATAATAATATAGGTTTGTCACTGGGTTGTTTACAAGTTACTATAGTTCGCTTGCTGCTACTAAATGTAATGCAGCATTACATGACGGTCATATTATGACAGTCATGACGAAACTTCAACCTGTTTTTTGCACTTTCTCCATTTACAGCCCGTACATCTACATAAACGTTCGGATTTCAAATATAAAGTTTTTATTCCGTGGCCACGGATGTTACAATTTACTTCGGGTGGGTATAAGTACCCGTAACTTCTGTATTGTTCAATAAAAAGCATTTTAATCCAATTGGCGGTCATTTTCTCATAGAGTTATAGTGTATCAGAGTGCAATTACACCTCCCAACCGATAGGGTCACGGAGTTGAAAGCATGGAGAAAATACGGAGAAAATGGCCACCGATCGGATTAAAATGTTTTTTATTGGACAATACGGAAAATATGGGTACTTATGGGTTACCCGAATAGAATTGTAACATCCCTGGCCATGAGGTAAGCACTTTATATTTGAAATCTGAACGTTTGTGTAGATGTATGGGGTGTAAATGGAGAAAGTGCAAACCTTTTGTTAACTTATAACTCGATCTCTTTGTGGTGAACGCTTGTGTCTCTTTTTCCCACATTGCTTGCCTTCGGATAAAATCAAGCATTGTGTTTTGTTCTCCACATCGATGTAGCGAAAATGTGTCCATATCACCTCTTCTCTTTCTCCCGAGCCCCGTGCAAAGCATTTTACCGTTTGATTTTGTAAAGTTTCGCTCTGAAATCTGAATCCTCCTGCCATTCATTTGACGGTGTGACTCTGTGTGTGTGTGTGTGCGTGCGCGGCTGCAACTTTAAAAGGGGGTGTGTGTGTGAGTGAGGAACAGCATGCCCTGCGCTGCTTATCAAAGGAGACAGGGAGTGACAAAATCATATAATAAATATATGATATAATATTTCGTCTCGTCTTTGTTCGTGAACTAAAATGACCATAGAGTTTAGTCCAGTCTTTATTTAGTGAACTACATTTTCGTCTCGTCTTTATTAGTCAACGAAATTGCATAATGATTTAGTCCCAGTTATTGTTTATAACTATAAACTATAAAAAATGAGATCCCCACATACACAAATCACAAATCATGATGACATATAGGAGACAGATAGAAATACACACTAGCCTACTGCCTACACTTTCATAGACCTGCCTGCTTATTTCTCTCTCAAAATTTGGCAACTCTCAGCTTTTTAGAAGACAATGGAACCCCCCACTGTTTGGGGGAGAAAGTGTGAACTAGTCTGGAGAACAGAGGGAGACAGTGGCCAATAGGATAGCCTGATTTGGGGATCAAAATGATCTTTTTTCAGGCTTGGTGGAGGAGTATGAAACCTCAGTCATGCGAGTGTTAAATCTCTGTCTATTCTCTCTATAGATGTCTGTGTGACACTCTTTGTCAAAACTTTTGTTTTTTAGAATCATTAGATTTCTTTTTTGAATTTTAGAAAGTTTAGTTGATGCTATCAGGGACGCTGGAAGTGGGGTGCTGAGGGTGCTGCAGCACCCCTGGTGGTGGGGAAGAGAGAGAAAACAATTGGGGGAAAAAACGAAAATAATTAATAATTAAACAAATATATGTAATTTTTAAAGTCTATATACACACTTATATATTAAAACAATGATGTATTTAACTTTGGGGAATAAAATATTTGTTGAAAAATGTGAAAAAACATGGAAAAGGCGAAAAAAATCGTGGGAAAAATGTGAAAAAAAATCGTGGGAGCGCGCTTCGCGCGTGTGCGGAGTCCCTCGCCAAGCCCAGCCCCCCTTGGAATAAATGACTTCCAGCGCCCCTAGATGCTATGATTGCGTGGACATTTTAATAGGCTATCCGCATTTGATATGTTTTTTATATTCTTTATCCTCTCTCTCTCTTAAATGTTGCCAGTATAGTTGTCTTCTAAACTCTTTCCTTTCCTCCCTATATGAGTTTCCACTAGTCAAACAAGCTTCTGAAAATAGACAGTACAAACGCACACACGCACGCAAACGCACGCAAACGCACACGCACACACACACACACACACACACACACACACACACACACACACACACACACACGGCATATGGTGATGTCATCATGGAGGATGGTTTGAATGTATTCATACACACAAAGGACTTCTTGTGGGGATCAATCCATAGCGTCGATCAGCACGGACAATGTGAGAAGTGGACCCAGTCAATGCAGGACTTTTCAGTTCAGAGGAGGTGTGTGTGTGTGTGTGTGTGTGTGTGTGTGTGTGTGTGTGTGTGTGTGTGTGTGTGTGTGTGTGTGTGTGTGTGTGTGTGTGTGTGTGTGTGTGTGTGTGTGTGTGTGTGTGTGTGCGTTTGTACTTCCTGGTGTCTATTTTCAGAAGCTTGTTTGACTAGTGGACTAGTGTGCTTTTTGTTGAGTGGATTATAGGATTGCAAAAGGAGTACAAACTCTTGTGTGACATGTGAGTATGGAACAAGAAAAGTGTTTACATTCACACTTGCGATTGCTCTGATATTCACGGTACTTCTGATACTTTCCTATGAAACTATACGTAATGTAACAGCCTCCAGCAGGTAACCTGTAACAGCGAGACGTTTCCAAAGAGGTCGCCAGAATGGCACAATGAGAGAGAGAGAGAGAGAGAGAGAGAGAGAGAGAGAGAGAGAGAGAGAGAGAGAGAGAGAGAGAGAGAGAGAAAGAGAGAGAGAGAGAGAGAGAGAGAGAGAGAGAGAGAGAGAGAGAGAGAGAAAGAGAGAGAGAGAGAGAGAGAGAGAGAGAGAGAGATGCACACAAAGTGAAAGAGACACTATCTACACGCAAAACACAAACAAAAACAGGATCTTATTAGGCTTCACCCAATTGGCAGCTGCATGCATCCACAGAAAAAGCAGCAGCGGTATGATGCAGTCAAAAGTGTTTATTCACCCACAGAAATGACATAACAACAAGACAAAAACTGGTTCACAAAATATGACAGGCAAGGTTGTGCTCAGCACTCCAGGGCTGTACCAACAGCAGAGACAGATGAACACTGGTAGCTTTCTATACTGTGTCAGTCTGTCAGGTAATGAGCGTGGACGCTACCGACTATAGTGGTGTACTACTTAATGACATTTCAACAATATTAAATAATGCCCTGTTCGATAGGGTATTCAGAATGATGTTTAAAAAGATTATGAACGTAGGTCAAGCTGAAACGAGCAAATAATTCAACAACCATCTTGTGGTAATGATGGCCCAGAGTTCACGGACCAACTTGATCGCACAGAGAGAGATTTACACTCTGAGCTTTGAGAAGGGAGCTCGCAACTCACTTTTGAAAGTGCTCCGATTATATTCACAGCAGCAACAGAACGACGTTTCGACCTTGCTGTCTTTTTCAAATGGAAATATTACATGGCCTACATGGTTTGATTATCCTTTCCCCTTTCATGTGAAGGAAAAGATAAGCTCGCTCAGAGGGTTGAATATCCGTTCTATAACTACCCCGTAAAACTTCAATTAATAGGCCAGGCCCCAGGCTTTTATTTGCTTCAATCAACAACTAGCCTATCGTATATTTGAGACAGGAGTCGGGACCTTTAATTCCTTTCACACTTAATTTTTGCCCATCAAATCAAATTGTTTATTTAAACAGAGTATGAATAATAAGTACAGTATGTGAAAATGAAGCCATCCGATTCATTTGATCTCGCTCCGAGAGACGGCACGTTCAGTTCACATACTAGCGCCAGCCGTGGCAGAGCGCACGTGTGAGAGAGAGAGAGAGAGAGAGAGAGAGAGAGAGAAGTATTGCACATTGAAGTATTGCACTTTGAAGTCTGCCCATACAAATCATGACATTCAACTAGACAATGAAATCCTATTTCAAGTACTGAACATGTATTTGCTTCTACAGGTGGAGCTTATCGTTGCCCAGTGCTGTGTAGCTGATCCATCAAGGCAAGCTAAAATAACTCATACTCAAAAATAAAATAACTCATACTCAACTTAAATATGCAATTCATAATAATAATAATCCTGTAAGGTAGAGAAAGTTGATACATCTTTAACTAGCACATCTATTGTGGTTGGGGTGATCTCCCTACTCTTTTACCATGTGTCGGGTAGCACACTAGTTGACAGGTGGTACTGTCTGAAGCTCATGAGAGCAATTCCCTTATTGAATATATATTCAATAAAATACTTTAAATCATGAATCTGTGTGGAAATAATAATGCTGTTCAAATGTTACAGCCTAAATTACTATTCAATAATTCAAGTGCACAGAATAAATGAGCAAGTAGTGGCAGGATCAGTAATGAAGTAAGATGTTCATTACAGATCAAAATACAGCCGGGGCCAACTACTTTTTCGCTGACACGCCCGAGAGAATTCTAAAGAAGGCTTTTCAATTACAATGTAACAGATGGCTTGGCTATTAAGCAACCGTCTCTCTCTCTCTCTCTCTCTCTCTCTCTCTCTCTCTCTCTCTCTCTCTCTCTCTCTCTCTCTCTCTCTCTCTCTCTCTCTCTCTCTCTCTCTCTCTCTCTCTACCTCTCTCTCTACCTCTCTCTCTCTCTACTAGGGTATACATTTACATCAAGCCTAGTCTGCTCTGTCCTTAATGGAAAACTAGGCAGGCGGAATGTAAAATAATAAAACATGCTCACTTCCTTTCCCTCAACATTGCAGCTTATTTCAACTCCACTCATACCTCATACACAAACTGGCGATATCGCCTAGAAACCAGACGAATCTGCCAGTGCAAAAAAAATTGCCCTCTGCAGATTTGGTCTGGCCCCGTTCCATTGTGATTGGATTTCCCTGCCCCTGAAGTTGTGGGGCACAAGTATGCAAATATGGGGCGGGGTTTATCACCAGAGGCATTTTTTTTATTCGCCAGAGAATAGAGATTCCAGACTAATATCTACACCGTGATATTAGTCTGGCCATGCCAGGCTAGGAATATCTACCCATGTAAAGGGACGCTAATGTGTGTACACACAGAAACAAACACATAAAGAGTGTCACTAACTCAGAGAAGTTGCATACACCAGCGTGTACCGCCTATCAGCTCGATGAAAGATTATACTATGAACAGATTTGCATATCAACAACACCCTCCTATCCGCGCACGCACGCACGCACGCACGCACGCACGCACGCACGCACGCACGCACGCACGCACGCACGCACGCACGCACGCACACACACACACACACACACACACACACACACACACACACACACACACACACACACACACACACACACACACACAATCTAATTAGGAAAGAAAACCCATTTATCAACTTACATTTTATATTGTTCCAATAAAAACAAATTCCCTGCTCATTTCTTTGTTTCATCACTTCCATGTTCATCCCAAGGGAGAAGTTTGCCGTCATCGCTTTGGCTGTACCACATGGGCGTGGCCAAGTTCTTCCTTGCGCTTATGCAATATGCTTAATCCTAACCTTAAAGTAATACTAGGTAACTTTAAAAAAAAAAAAACTAAAGTTAAATTGTATATCTTTTGTGAGTGGCAAATGTTTCACAACACCCACTGACGTCATCCGGCCGGAAAACAGAAACGGAAATGCACCGGTTTTCCTGTTTGGCCAGGAACTACCACACGGGTTTCCTGTTTGGCCAGGAACTACCGCGCTAATAACAAAAAGGAATCTCACGCTGTTTTTAAAACATTGTATTGTAGGATTTGAAGATGGAAAAAACACAGCAAAAGAAAACACAGCTCACGGTAACTAAAGCTCAACTGGCTAAGAGAAACGATCTACAGATTGTAAAACAATTAAAAGAACGCTTTTTGAAACGCTTCTGTCTTCCAGTGAAAACAAATGGAATTCTGGTTAATGCAGGAATAAACGAACGACCTGCAGTGACGGTAATGACCAGCAGAGGCTGCTAAAAATCGTTATTTGTGGACCTGCCTTGTATTACTTTAACCTCACAAAAAAACAATGCCTAACCTTAACCTCACACTAACGTAACAATTTTCCGGACATGGCTTAGATGTTATTTGAACCTTGTCCCGCCCCCTTTCGACCAGAAAGCCTTTTTGTTGAAAGGCCCTCCGGAAAAGTGTCCCTTTTGCATATCCTGTATGAGTTCTCTCTCCTGATTGGATGAAATTGTCATCCCAACCTCAAAATGGATGTACTGTTTACCAAAGAGATGGGGAGACCCCTGCTATTGAACAAACACTCTATAGCAAAAAAAAAGAAAAGAAGAAAATCACTTATAATCACTTATTTAAGTGTTTTGCGTTGTCTTGTCTTGTCTCCCTGGGAAGCGGTATTCCAACACCAAACAAGGGTGCACCATGGGAAATCTAGCACCCCTGTTGTCTCTCACACATGTTTGCTCAATGCATGATAAACATTTGCGTATATCTGTGCACACACAGCACACACATGTGATATTGAATCATAATTAACACATTTCCACATGAAAGGTAAAGATATGGTAATTTTTCTTTTAAATGTCAATACCTTTTACGTACATTGCTTGATAGTACTTACAAGTTCTTAAAGTATAGTAATTTTGTCCCAAAAATTGCTTCAGCTATCATTTTGATATCTCATGTCAGTATGAAACACTTTTATATTATCTATATCCAACGGCTGGAATCAAAACGCAAACATCAAACAACCATATTATGTCAAGCCAGCCAAAGGAAAATTCCGCCTCACCAAGACGTCAGGGGCCAAACAGGGATCTACACACCGCTAGCAGTCAAATGCATTTGAAAAGGAAGGTAAAGCATAGCGTATCACACAGGGAGGGTGACTGTTGGAGGTATAGACTCACCTGGAGTTGTGCCGGATTCCCTGCAGAGACTTAGATGACAGCGCCAAGGGCGCAGGGGATCGTATAAAACATACTGTATATCAGCCTCATGAAAGAGTGTTTCGCAACCGAATAATAGAGCAATAATTTAGTTATGGAGGACCATCGTAGAGCTTTTTTTTATTATCTTGGGACGCCAGTGGCCAAGCAACCCAAGCAATCCCCATCAACACACACCACCCATGTAACCACCCACCGTCCATCGTAACTGTAAAGGATTGGTTCTCAATGTGGGGTCCGGGGACCCCCAGGGGTCCTTGGGGGGGATACCACGGGGTCCCCAGCAAGATTTGTCAAGAAAGCGTTAAAATCATTTTAACGCCTTTATCCATATATTACACTTTGACAAAAAAAAATCTTGAAAATATGTGCAAATCTTTAAATCTTTTAAAAAAAACATTTTTAACACATATCTTTGCTTCTGGGGGGCCCCTGGCAAAAAATAATAATAATCAGGGGGGGGGCTCCGCGGCCACATACATATCAATTTGGGGGTCCTTGGAACGAAAAAGTGTGAGAACCACTGCTGTAAAGGATATGGGCTGGTGACCATCCGAATGCACCAGCTGCGAGGGCATGTGGTCTGCTTCAGACAGAAGAACACCACGGGTACCAGCTCGGGGTAGGGCACCACCAACACACTGGTGTCACTGCTGACGTCATCATAATCATCATCATTATCATCGTTGTCTTCATCCACCTCTCGCTCTATGACGTCCTCCAGCATCGCGTCCCTCTCCTCCTCCTCCTCTTCCTCCTCATCCTCCTCTTCCTCCACTTGTTCCTGGGGAGAAGGGGAGGAGCTATAGGAGGCGGGTCGGGGGGAGGAGGGAGTGACAGCATTGTCGTCGCCCCCGGCGATGGCTGTTGTTGTTGTCGTCGTCGTCGCGGGCCCTGTGATTGCTGGTGTTGTTGTTGTTGTTGTTGTTGCAGCGAGTCCCTCCTCCTCCTCGCTTGTCATGGCAATGCAACGTTCTGGAAGGAGAGAGAGAGAGGAGAAAAATAAGTTAGGAACGTGAAGAAAATGGAAGAAGAGAGAGGAAATAGAGAGAGAAGCAGTGGAGAGGAGGAGGCAGGAAGTTAATGACGGGGAGGAAAGAAAGAAAGGAATGAGGTAAGCAGAGTTTAGCGGAGAAGAAGCTGATCAATAGCCTGTATTATTTAGAGTCTGAAAGGGAGAGATAGAGCTGATGTGACAGCATGGAGTCTGCCAACAGATTTCCAATATTGTGGCGGAGCAGACGTTTCTAAATAAAACCGTATTGACAGAACAGTTAATAGCGCAATAGTGTGACTGATGACAGTGATTTCATGCTCTATTTATGGGGTGTCAGTAAAGAAAAACCAAAGCACACAGAAAAACACAAACACACAGCCAGACACACACACACTGATAGACAGACAGGCGTTAACATGAATGTGAAACGAAAACAAAGTATGTCTGAACAGCCTTTGCACAGCCTGTGTCGGTGACACATTACTTGTCATTAAGGATGCTACACTTGCTACAGGAAGACTATACGGCTTGAAAGCTGTGTAGTGTTTCTAGGGAAAGGCCCAACATTAAAACGGTCTGACTGGCATCAGTGCAGGGGGAGCTGCTTCAGTTGTGTTTACACCATTTCAAGTTGTACTGTACAGGTAGTTGTACTGTACAGGTAGTTCGTATACATCTTTTGACTGTATGCATAAACACTGACATCAATGTTGCCTTGAAAAGTAACATTTTTAACCACTTACAGTAACAGTAACTACCATACTCTGGGCATGTCATAATAGGCAAACATTCTGTGAAAATAGCCGACGTACAAGCTCACAACGTGATGTGTTGTGAGCCTGTAGATAGGCTATTTTCAGCAAAAAAGATCTTAAATTATGTCATACTGTATGACTTATTTTTCTTCTTCTATCTCTCTAACACACACACACAGGGGCCTTACCTCTCATGCCTAAACTTTTTAGGCATTTATAAATATTTACTATTTTGAAAAACATTTAAAATAGTGAAAATAGCCGATCTACATCGACTCACATTGTGAGCTTGTACATCGGCTATTTGAACTATTTAAAAATGTTTTTCAAAACAGTAAAGATAGGGGCCTTTGTGTAGACGGAAAAAAGGAGAGGGCCAAGGACAGACCCCTGGAGGACCCTAGTCAACTGAACTATGTAGAGTTTAAGTAGATAACTGCCTACATCCCTCCACAACTGTAGCGGTAAACTAGTTATTTTTAAGCCACAATAGAAGAGTTAAATCATGTCATACTGTATGACTTATTTTTCTCCATCTCTATCTCTAACACGCACACGCACGCACGCACGCACGCACGCACGCACGCGCACACACACACACACACACACACACACACACACACACACACACACACACACACACACACACACACACACACACACACACACACACACACACACACACACACACACACACACACACACAGTTATCTGATCCCCCCCTCTACCACTCACATCCTTCTGCTGGCAGATAAAAGCTGTGTGTCTGTGGACGTTCTTTCTCTCATTCAGATCACCTGCTGTCTGTTTGTGTGCTAAAACCCAGAAACAGAATTTAGCAATTCTCCTCCTTGTGATTGTGAGGTTAGCTGTGTGTCGACCTGGCCCTGGGGATGGTAAGAGAGCCCCACATACACCACGTTTACTGTGAGATAAGTACTGGAGGAGTTGAATTATCTTCAGTTATAAAAAAGATAAATCTGAAGTAATTGGTTTTCGAGCCAAGGAAGAACAGTTAAATTCAGTGCTCCGCTTCAATCGCTAATGTTAAACACCACAGCCCAAGCCAGAAATGTTGGTGTTAGTCATGGACTCAGGCCTGCATTTTAACAGCTACATTAAGCCAATTACAAAGTCAGCCTACTATCACCACAAGGATTATAGGACTTACGTCTCTGCAGGGTTTGGAAAAACTTGTCCATGCATTCATCTTAAGTATGGACTTGACTACTCTAACACTGTCTTTACAGGTCTCGCCAAAAAAAAAATCAGACAGCTGCAGTGGGTTCAAAATGCTTCTGCTTGAATCCTTACTAATACCAAGAAAGTGAATGACATTAACTCCAATCTCAGATGTTTACACATTGGTGGTTTAGTGCCTAAATACATTTCTGATCTTGCGCTATACAACATGAACCATCAAGACCTCTCAGGTCATCTGGGAAAGGTCAGCTTTTTTTTAATGAACACCACAGAGTCAGAGCTAAAACATAGACAATCATTCTGTTTGTATGCACCACATACTCACATACAACTGCAGGTCTGCTACAACTCTGTTCTTTTACATCAATCAAAGCTGAAGACTTTTGTTTGTCGCTGCCTTTTACTAACGTTTTTGATACATTGCGCATTGTGCTGCACTGTTTATTACTGACTTTTATGTTTTATTTGAATATATATATTTTTTCAAAACTTTAATAACTATGTTTAATGTATTCAAATGTCATTTTATTATGTGTTTATTTTTGCACTGTATTAATGTTTTTTTCATTGCCTTGTTGAAATGAACTACGGTATATAAATAAACGCTATACACTTCGTAAAAGAAAAGTCGCTTGACAGGTGAGCAAAAGAACAGCATGGATTATTACTGAGGTAGTATATGTCACAGCCAAAATTAAGATAATACAGAATGTAGAATATACAGAATATAACTGTAACTGGATGAATAAATTGGCAACCAAAGATATACATGTATGGTGAGATGCAATCCAAATAACCAAATACTGTGCTCTGTTGGTGAGCAGGTATTACAAGGTTAAGACAGTAAAAACAACTGTCTCTCTGTGGTGGCTTTGAGGAAGCATAGGCATTTGCCACATTTCCTTTGACCTTTGTGTGTAGATTTAGCAGAAGTGTTATTCTTCATCTTCCTCTTTTGTGACTCATGTTTTCCAACAAGTCGTTAGGGTTAGGTTTGGGGCAATACATCCATCACATGCACGTCACACACAAAAATGTGAATTTGTTAGGTTCAGCTGATAGGCTTTTACATAGATTAGACTTCCTCTTTTGTGACTTCTGTTCTCCAACAAGTTGCACAACGAGTGTTAGTTTGAAGATCAACTAGAATGTGTGAGGACGTGTATGCCAGACCAGACCTGACAAAGAAGGTGAGATATGGCCGAGGAGACAGGGAGCGGGATACGGAGGAGAGAGGAGAGAAGGAAGACAGGGGAGAGAGGAAGGAGATGATAGTAGACATCTACGTCACCGCAGATGACCTTGACCCTGGGACACGGCGGGATGCTGTACAGAACCACACAGCACAAGATCAGCACGGAGGTACAAATAAATGCAACAATTAACCAGTGGTGGAAAAAGTACCCAAATTGTTTACTTAAGTAAAAGTATCAATACTGCCATACAATACTCTGTTACAAGTAAAAGTCCGACACGTTGTGAGCTTGTAGATCGGCTATTTTCAAATAGCCAAAGTTTACATAGGGCTGAACTTGAAGTGGTGAATGTATGTTTTGTAATAATAATCAAAATCTACAAAGTAACTAGTAACTACATTTTTCAAATAATTGTAGTGGAGTAAACGTAAAAGCATAGAACATTTTAAATACTCCAGTAAAGTAAAAATTCCTCAAAATTGTACTTAAAGTAATACTAGGTAACGTTTTCAACAAAACTAAAGTTAAATTGTATATCTTTTGCGAGTGGCAAAAGTTTCACAACACCCACTCCGTGAATTTCACCCCCGGAAGCCTTTTATTTATATATTTTCTATTGAACGTGTACGGGGGGGACTTTCCCGGGAAAATGACGTTCCTGGCCAACGTCATGACGTCGTGGCCGACGTCCTCAGGAACTACCGCAACGGTTTCCTGTTTGGCCAGGAACTACCGCGCTATTAACAAAAAGGAACCTCACGCTGATTTTAAGATAATGTAGGATTGGGAGATCGAAAAAGAACAGAAAAAGAAAGCACAGCTCATGGTAACTAATTCTCCACTGGCTAAGAGAAACGATCCGTAGATAGTATAAAACAATTAAAAGATCGCTTTTTGAAACGCTTCCGGCTTCCGGTGAAAACGAATGGAATTCTGGGTAATCGAGGACTAGGGAAATTGTATGCAGTGACGGTAGTGACCAGCAGAGGTTGCTAAAAATCGTTATTTGTGATTTTGCATTGTACAACTTTAAGTACAGTACTTGAGTACATGCACTTAGTTACTTTCCACCACTGCAATTAACTATCACATCTATGGATGTTATGCAGGAGCAGCGTTGTAGTGGTGTCTGGAGAAGTGTCTATACTCTAATTCTGAAAAACGATTTAAACTTGTCCCACGCCGTAAAGAAATGGCACTTACTTGGCAAATCTCAGAAACATTGACATGAATTCTGAATGCTGCCAAAATTATCATGTTTGCAAGGCCAACTTAATGGGATAGTTTAATCAAAAAGGACAAATTGTCAACTAGTTTGTTTCAAGTACAGTACTGTGTGTAATTCATATAGTGGTGTTTGCAAGGTCACTTGACTTGTGCTGCTGTTAATATTTTCTTCATAATGGTCAGATACTCCTGGTCAAATATTACTCCACTACTAAGTGAAAGTTACTCAGTCAAATGTGTACTTGAGTTAAAGCCCTGTAGTACATGCTATGTAAATATTGAAAAGTACTTACAAATTACAAAGTCAACAATAGTGAAAATAGCAGGTCTTGTGAGCTTGTAGATCGGCTATTTTCAATGTGTCTGTGTGTCTTTAGCAAGTTAAAGGGATAGTTCACCCCCAAAAGGACTTTTTGTCTATTGATTTCTCCCCCCATGGACACTTGAATTCATGGATATTTTTTTGTTTTTGTTGCATTCCTAAGCCAACAATTTGATGACTGGCAGCGGTCAGACACAAAGAGTCTCCTTTGTGTCTCCTACCGGAACCGCTGCCTACCGGTCCGTTGGTGACTAATCGATAGGAAAAACTTTTTTTGGGGGTGAGCTATCCCTTTAACACCCCAAAACTATTACATTGGCAGCTATTGTCAAGTAGAGCAGAGGTGAGTAGAGTGAGGGGAGCTGAGTGAGAGGCAGGGCTGCTATGTGTGTGTGTGCGTGTGTGCGTGTGTGTGCGTGTGTGCGTGTGTGTGTGTGTGTGTCATGGCGACTGCACGGCAGCAGGTGAAGAGCTGAGCGCACCCTGTTTTAGATGTTTTAATATCTAAAACCACACCCGTCGTAACTGCCGCCGTAAATGTAGTAATGTGCAATATGATCCTGTGGAGATTACTCTGGGCGATGTGTCTGGTCTCGGCGATCAAGGTTGCCTATAAGCGAGCGCTCCAAAGTGGGAGAATCTATCAACAACAATGGACTCCCCATGACCCGACGCCAAACCACCCGTCGGAGCTGGAGCTGCCGCTCCACACGGAGTTCTCTGACACGGTTCAACCTCTGAATGAGCAGCGGTGGTCTGAATTTCAGATCCGCGAGAGAGCCTTCAGGAAAAGCTTGGATTCGGAACAACGTGACGAAAAACGCCACTTCGTTTCTTCGCGAGATCCTGGAGGTTGGATACGACTCATAACCCTCCTGAATGGAATATTTTTCAGGAATGGAGTTTTCACAGCAGTGAATCACTGGGGACACCCGCTCGGCCTTCCCCTCCTGAAATACGCCGCCCGTGTTCTGAAAAAGTTCCCCATGAAGGAATCACTTCCAGAGGCACCAACGCTAGGACTACTCACCGCCTGGATCGAATCGCAACTGCGGTACATCCGAGAGACAGTGCAGCCGTCCTTAACACCAGCGAGAGGCGACCAACGGAGGAGAAAGGTGAGCCGAAACAAGCTGTCCTATCTCTGGCAATGCAAACGATCCAAAGCGATCCAGATTGTCCTGAACAATAGTGAATTTCCAAGCCCCCCCCCGTGCCCCAATAACTGCGAGCAAGTGCAGTCCTATTATCAGCGGAAGTGTCAGGGAGAAACGCGCATTGGCGACCCTCTCCCCATACCACCATGGCACAGCGCGCTACCCCACACGGAGCCAGCCTGCTTCCCCGACACTGCGCATTTTACGCACGCCGAGGTGGAGACAGTGCTGCGCACTCTCCCCAATAATAAATCAAGTGGCATGGATGGCGTTACTTACGAGTCACTCAAAGCCACACAGCCAAGTGTTTTAACAGCAATCTTTAACACCTGCCTGGAGAATAAAAGAGTGCCTGAGTCGTGGAAGGGTGCTCTTGTCCACAGAATCCCCAAAAAAGACAATATCCCGGACAATCCATCAACCTGGAGAGACATTTCACTTCTTCCTACAATCTACAAGGTGTTTATGAAATGTATTCTTGCACGTGTTTTGCCTTGGCTTGTAGATGAAAATATTTTATCTCCTAAGCAAAAGGCCTATATTAACAGGCAAGGCATGAATGAACATGTGTTTTGTCTGAAAACAGGTATTGATGATTTTAAACATGGGTCCAGTAAATTGTTTACAGTTTTTTTGGATTTCCGTGATGCTTTTGGAACCCTAGCACATAATGTCATGTTAAGAGCCCTAGAGGAAATACATCTACCCCAGGTTTTTATTGACATTGTTAGGGATGTTTACTCTGGTTCATATATACAGGTGATTTGTGGCAAACAGCTCACAGTCCCAATCCCACTCCAAGTAGGTATTAAGACAGGCTGTCCCTGGAGCGCAGTCAATTTTGTACTCGCTATCAACCAATGGTTAAAATGGCTTTGTAGTTGTGCTCCCCCCAATGTAATTTCCCCTAACCCCGTCCAGGGGTATGCAGATGATGTAGTAATAGCCTCCAGGCAGGAGGATGTCATCAACACCATGCTCTCCAGAACAGACTCTTTTCTAGAGTGGTCTGGATTAGAGGTCAAAGATTCAAAATGTGCTGTTTTCTATGAGCGGCGGAGCGGAGGAAACCGCTGGTACAGGTCAAAAACAGATGTCATTCCCACATTTACAGTTAATAACAAGCCACTTAGAGTCTACGCACGTCATGAAACATATAACTATCTGGGGCATAAATTTAACGTGGCAGGGGAATGGGAGGAGCAAGTGAATGAAATTGTCTCTGATTATTCCGGGAGATTGGATTTAATTAATTCATCACCCCTGCCACTCATCATGAAACTTGAAGCAGTCAGACAGATAGCCTTGGTTAAAGTTCAGCATTTGTTTTCCAATGTACATATTCCCCGTAAATTTCTTTGTGAAATGAACAACAGGACTGTGCATATGGTGAGAAAATGGACCGGACTGAACACTCACTCAACACGAGATATAATCTTCCATACCAAGCAGGAGGGCGGACTGGGCGTTCCCAACTTTGAATGGACTTACATTGCCACGAGACTCAGCCATCTCCTCAACATGCTGAACAGTGATGACCAGTACGTCAGAGAGCAGGCCAGAGCCTCTCTGTTTCTGGACCTGCAGAGGCGCAAGGTCCCGCTGGCACGTGGGTCGGAACCAAGCTTCCTGGGCTACCGGAAGAAACCGAGTGGCAAGCTGGACAGCCGCGCCACCGGATTTGGGGTGCGGTCAGATTGGCTGGACTTGAATGATCTCTGCGGCTGGTCAGATGTGACCCTGGAGTGGGTGGGGCCGGACTCCGAGCCTGTCAACGCATCCGAGGAGGTAATCTCTGACCCCAATATATCTGTAAAGGCCACTATCAACATCTGTGGATCAGGATATGAACTGTCACTCACCAATGCCCGTGGTCACCTCATGTCAGCGCAACAACAACGCCAACGGAAGCACTGGACTGAACTTAGACTGCAGGGAAAGCTTGCCTGTCTCCTGACCGCTGACCACTCTGTGTCTCATACAGTGTTTAAAGGTGTAGCTCTTGATGAGGCCATCATCACCTTCACCTTAAAAGCTAGGCTTCAGGTTTTACCATCCAAGCTTAACCTTTCCATCTGGCTCCCTGACAGCCATAGCCCACACTGTATACATCACGACCACGCACAGATTACTGAAACCATGGCCCACATTCTCAATGGTTGCCATGCGTACAGAGGGCTTTACATTTGTAGACATGATAGAATTGTGGATCTGATTGCAGACAGTATCATTTCCACATTCAGGTCACCTGCACCAATGCTGTATAAGCACTCCACTGTGAAGCCGAGTATGTTCAATCTGTGTAGTGATGTCTCAATGTTCTCTCATATAGCAGCAAACACCCCCGATATTGTTGTTGTTGATGAGAATAGTAGAGAGGTTCTCATTTTAGAGGTTGGCTGTACGTTTGACCACAGCCTAGAAGAAGCCTTTATAACTAAGGTGGTGAAATATCAACTGCTAGAGCAGACCATGTCGCAACTGGGCTACAACTGTAAACTTTTAGTTTTCATATTTGGCAGCCTGGGCCATGTTCATAAGCTCGTTGTTAGAGGCCTTCAGATGGCTGGTCTCACAAAGAGAAAAGCCAAACAGCTAGCAAAATATTGCTCAGTGTCAGCTATCATTGGCAGTCGCGCTGTTTGGAGACGGCGCTGCTATCTGTACCCTTAAGCTGTATACTGCCTGTTTGGCCCTACGTGTGTGTATAACTGTAACTGTGATTGCCTTTGTCGGCACGTATGCCATAGTAACCCACAGTGTGAAATTGCACTACCAGTATTTGTGTCCTTTAAAACTTGTATTTATGTGGACATAAATAAATAATTTAAATGTGTGTGTGTGCGTGCGTGCGTGTAGCACACTAATGTTATCCTTACTATTTATAGATAATCACTTACTAATTCGCTAACTGCTGACCATTGAGCAGAGCCAGATAAAGAAAGCCAGCAGGATGCAATAGGTTCACAAAAGTCTTACAGGATGAGAAATATTTTAAGATAATTCTATCAGAAATAGAAGTACAGTGTAATAATAAAAGTGTAGGCTACAACTAATTGAAATAAATGCATCTATTTTTCTCTCCCTTTCTCCCTTCCTCTCTCCTCTCCGCTCATCTCCGTGCAAAGAAAACTGCAATATAAACTTCATATATGCATTATCATAATTTCCCCCACTGTCATCCTCAATAAACAACAGAGTGGGGGAGAGGTGTAGAATAGCTGCATATTCCCTCAAAAAGTTTCCCCAGCAGGCCAGAACAGTCTGCTGGATATGACACCAGGAAAATACTTAGAAATAGGACTAAAAAGGAAACTGAAAATGCTTTCATCATTTCATCATGGCAGTGTTTTAAGCTAAAAGGGTTGTCTTATGTTTTTCAGGCTCTGGCGAGTCAAAGAAGAATGGTTCAAGAGCTGCTGCAGTGTGTCTGGGGCTTATGTGTCTTCTCTTATTGGCTGTTATCACTATCCTGGTCATACATTGTGAGTGTCATTCTATAAACAGTATCTTTACATGTTATATTTCTGGCAGAAATAGTGTTGATGGATGTTGATGTTGAAATACTTTGGGCTTTGCCTCCAATCTCTGGAGGTAAAGTGCCCTTTTTTCCCTGTGTGTGTTTTCTGGTGTTTTGCTGTCTGCAAATCAGCAGTGCAGTGGATTGGAACCTCTGGGCACATTAGTTGGCGGAGGGGCATCCAGATAGACGTCCTGTTTGGCTCAACATATTGAACCATTTCTTAAGGTACTTATGTTGTCCAGAGGCTGGATATTGCCTTTAATAGCACCTTACATACAGGCATGCTGGCCTTTCTCAAAGGCACAGACCAGTGAATCACACCTCCTCCATAAGATTCTTATGGAGACACTACGACGCGTGCATGGCTGCGCCTCAAGCCCCATTGCCACACAAGTCCACGAGCTGCTCCGCACAGCACCAACTGATACTTCCAATTAAGGGTCAAATCAAGATTGAGGCCAGTGGAAGTCATGACCCCATGGAAATCCGTGGCCAGGACCTGCCCTGAAAGCAGTGGCCATCCCTCAACCACAATGAAGAGGTGGGGTCTCATGGATAGTGCCTTCTGCGATTGTGGGGACCCAGCACTGCAGAGCATATCCAAGAAAACAGACAAAGAGGCAGGCCGCGGCGTTCTAAAAAACAGTGACAGAAAAAAACAGTATGGAAAGGTGCTCTTTGATTAAAAAAGGGTAGGAGCCTATAAAGTCAAAAGGGGAAACTGTTATCACGGCACTCTTCATTAATGTTAAAAAGCTTTAATTAAAGGCTAGTTCATCACTGAACAAATTTAAATCAAGCCTACATGTTTGCAGGAGTTGCAGGTCTAAAGACATTATATGAAGAAGTGTTTAAGACAGGAAACAGTCACGGATGGAAAGTCCAGTGGACGGTCCACAGACTTTCATAGCCCAGTATACCCAAACCATACCCCCATATGTCCATGTGGACTTTAGGCAAACGTCCGCCTCGGAGGCCAACGCAGAAGTGATATTTAGGATGTCCATCCATTGGTGTCTATGTTGTTTATTTGGAATACCAATTTGGCTTATGAAATAAGCTTTACAGCGAGAGACACTTCTCATAGGACCAGTACCAGACATTTCACTGTATTAATTATTATTGTTTCCTCCCAATATAATTTCACATCATCTGCTCTTGGCGGTCTGTTTGAGGGGCTGTAGATTGGTTGTTTGAAGACTCTCATGCTCAAGGACATCAGTCTGAACTTGAGAGAAATTACGTTTATTTTCTTCTGATCATTTCCCCCGACCAGAACGTCCTTGAGATGAGCTCAGTGCTCTGCTCTTAAAGGTCAAGAAAAGCAATCATTTGACTCATGATTGAATCTATCTGCAACAAACCCACTGATAATATTCTAATCCAACCCACCTCGCCACTTTATCGCAGGTATACTCCAACATTATCCAGCCCAGAAAAAAAACTAACATGGGTCACCATGCCCAACCATGCTGTTGACTGAGCTTCACCTGTTTCCCAAAAATACAGCACTTTGTCTCCTTGTCACGTTGTGTGTAAAGCTCATCAGTGTGTTGATTCTCCATCTTGCAGACCAGACCAGTTTTGAAGAGTTGCAGTCCAGATATAACAACCTGACTGAACATAAGGAACAGATACAGTCCAGATATAACAACATAACTGAAGAGCGTGATGTCCTGAAGAGGAGGCTCTGTGGTCAGTGAGACATGACTGTTTTTCTTCATTGTTATATTATGTTGTTCATTTGTCATTAATCTGAGCAAATTAAAAAGCAGGCTTGTTTTGCCCCTCTTTTGTTAGAATTACCTGGATGGCAGACATTTGGCAGAGATTGTTATTACATCTCTAGTAAGAAGAAAACCTGGGAGGAGAGCAGACAATACTGTAGAGACAGACAATCAGACCTGATGGTCATAAACAGCAAAGAAAAACAGGTATGTGCTGTGTGTGTGATATAACCTATCGTATCTATTGTACAGTTTGTAATTCAGTAACCAGCATCGTTTCTGCTCAGGACTTTGTTGACCGTTTAAACCAGTGGGTGTGGCTGGGTTTGAGAACGGAAGAAGGAACAGCAAGAACGTGGACGTGGGTGGATGGAACGCCACTGACTACACCAACGTAAGACTTTACTAGCATTCTTCTCTTCTTCATTTCAACAAATATTTGAACAAAATGTGTTATACTAGGGCGATGCCTGTTGGAAACACATGCCCCCCCCCCCAGTTAGGCCTTACCCGCAGTACCCCTTGTCAGAGTACTTGCAGTATCCATTATCACAGTCCTTGGAGGCCAGTGTATGATGATGACAGTACTATTATGTTATATAGATGATATCAGGGATCTCATTATGGAAATAAAAGGGGCACAGACCGACACACAGACAGATGTGACACACATGTGTGGATTCATTGATATTTCTGGACAACTGCTAATCCGACGGTTCTCGAGATACGTGAACTATAGATGCACGCACGCACGCACGTGCGCGCGCGCACACACACACACACACACACACACACACACACACACACACACACACACACACACACATTTCTCGCATTTATAGTAGGATAAGATGGTATTAAATGTTATTGTAAAATACAAACCACACTATCGCTAAGATAATTATACATGTTGTCTATTTCACTATCCAATTAATTTGTATCTATTATCTGGAATATAACTTGAGGTCAAATTATGGGATTTTTAGAGAAAAACATCCTTGTAAAGATCTTGTAATGAATGTTCCTATTTCTACAGGTACTGGATCTCTGGTGAGCCTAATAACCGTGGAAAACCTCCTAATACAGAAGAAGACTGTGCAGATTTTTCTAATGGCAATAAGCCAGAGCTTAGAGGATGGAACGACATCTCATGTTTTGAAACCAAGCTTTGGATATGTGAAAGAGCTCTGTAGTAAAATCCACATTTTCACAACGTACAATATTAGTTAGCTGTTATGTTGGTACAGCCATGATGGGTGTGTTTACAGTAGTGGTAGTTTAGGTGTTTGCTTTGGTTTGTCTACCTTGTAATTCTACCCAATATGCACTGTAGACATTGCATTACAATTTGTATTAATTTTCTTTGTCCTATATTTTTGCCGGACCCAGGGGGTCTGGCTTACATGAGGCTTTGTACCTGTTTCCTCCATACATGGGCATGGTCACTTTGTCCTTAGGCCCCAGCCATAAAAGTCTGTCCCCCTTTCGTCCATACATGGGCATGTTTTGTACCTGTTTTCTCCATACATGGGCAAAAAACAGGTTTTGGTCACTTTGTCCTTAGGCCCCAGCCATAAAAGTCTGTCCCCCTTTCGTCCATACATTGGCATAGACACAGGCTGACACGTCATGTGAAGTCTGGGTCTGGCAGAACCAGGTCTTGTTTTAGACACGCATGAAACTGTAGCTCTGCTCTAAGCTAAAATCACAGGCCTCAATGATAATAGACCTGCAGCCCCCTGCAATTCGGATATCGGTGTAATATTGCACAAGGCACTTGGATGCCAAGGAGGGAAACTACTGTAGTGAAAAAGCTGTTTATTAACCACAGCTCAGCATTCAATACCATAGTGCCCTCCATTCTCCAAGCTGGCAGCCTTGGGTGTGTGAATACCACTCTCTGCAGCTAGATCCTGACACGTTTGACAGGCACATAACCCAGGCAGTACGGGTGGTGGGCACTCACGCGTGACCAGCAGAGGCTGCAGAGAGGGATGCGGTCACAGACGATATAACCTAACCTGAGGGACCTGTACTCGGTGAGGTCCAACAAGTTCATTGCCAAACCCCAGTCACCCGAGCCATAGCCTGCTCATAGCAGCTGTCCAAGAGGAAGCCTGGCTATATGGCAGCATGGCAGCGAAGATCAACCACCTCAAGGACAGCTTTTACCCTCGAGCTCCATCATGACCTAAACTGTTCCCTCCCACTCTTTCCCTTACAACCCCACTCACTCTTGTCAGTTTGCCACTATACCACAACATTTTTACAATTTACAATTTTATCCTGCACTTTCAAGTATGATGTGCAGTGGTGGAATGTTGAAATACTCTGTTACAAGTAAAGTCTGGTATTCAGAATGAACTTGAGTAATAGTACAATCAAAACATACTTAAAGTACAAAAAGTTAAGTACTCATTACGCAGAATGTTCCATTTCAAAATGTATTTTTCTTTTTAAATAGCAGATCTACAAGCTCGCGTGTGACGCGTTGTAGATTGTAGATCCACAATTTTCATATAGCCAAAGAATATATAGGGCTGAAGTGGTTAATGCATGTTTTCTAATAATCCAAATCTACAAAGTAACTAGTAACTCAAGATTTCAAATAATTGAGTAATAAGTACAATATTTGCCTCTGAGTGGAGTAGAAGTGAAAGTATTGAAAATTGGAAATACTTAAATGAAGTAAAAAATACCTCAACATTTTACTTAAGTACAGTACTTGAGTACATGTACTTAGTAACTTTCCACCACTGATGAAGTGCAATATTTTAGCTTGTTTATGTAGTTTAGTAGTGTACTATTTATTACTAGCATTGCTATTCATCTGATT
>NC_137604.1:51842424-51874924 GCF_963280865.1 Gymnoscopelus braueri | reverse complement strand
TAGCATGCATGCACGCACGCACGCACGCACGCACGCACGCACGCACGCACGCACGCACGCACCCGCACACACACACACACACACACACACACACACACACACACACACACACACACACACACACACACACACGCACATAAAGGGGACATTACATTCAAGCCAGTCAAAGCCCTACTGCTGCTCATAGAATTAATAGTCTAAGGATGGATTCAAATTGCAGCGTTCCGTTCCCAAGTGCGCAGCAATCGGACCCGAGACTACCTCCCCAGGTGGTCCCGGGTACGGTACGGTGATGCTTTACGGGGAACGGTACGCTACATTCACACTATCACAACATCTGCCATGTGGTCCGGGGTGCGCACCCGGGACCATAGTCTGAATCCGTCATAAAACAGAGACATGTATCTTATTCCAAGGCTGTCATCATTCAATCCATTATAATGAACAACATCTTTCTGAATAAGCATCAAGAATGTCATATAACAGATGATAGAGCCATTCGTTGTAAGATTTGGACAGGATTATCATAGCCAACATGAGGCGATATGAAAGGTGGCCTCAGCTGTATACGCTGACCAGAGAAACGAAATGTTAAGAGCTGAGGAGCTTGGCCGTCTGGACAGGTCCCTTTTTGTTCAGTTTCATTCCCATACCAGGGGCACTAAATAATTAACTAAAATGTTTTTTGCAAAAGATCCATCCAGGTAGTAAGTAAGAAACAAAAAGTTCTCCACGTGTTATCCAGCATTTTTTTTATAATCACTGTTTAAGGTCGGTACTATTTTTTACTACGCATAGTAATATTTTCAACTGGGGTGGTCGGGTTTTTGGTCACATGCTTCCGTTAAACCAATAGGATGGCCGCAAAAAAACTATATGGCGACGCTCATGGTCCGATGAAAACAAAGCAGAACATAGAAAATATGCTTCCAAAGTGCGCAAAAAAGAATCAAAACGATGCCATATTAATCTCATATCTGTCTAGAAAGAAGTGGTTCAGAATTTACACAGACAAGATGGGATACCTACAGAACCTGCGTCAAACAGTGGCTTCGTCTGCAGGGCGAGAGTAAGGAAGTTGCTTATAATCGTACAGTATAAACATTGTGTGGATGGATATGGGTTTTGACAAGCTTCCTGAGGACGCTGGGTTTCACACAACATGCTACCGGCGTTTTATTGACAAAAAGACATTAATGTGAGAGGAAAACGGCAGAAGGATCAACTCTCTCAAGCAGAAACGTCAGCAGGCAAACCACACACACACGGGGGGGGGGGCATATTTAGTTATTGTGTTCAGATCAAATATTTTGACACTTATGAGTGAATTCCTGACTTTATAGCAACACCCTTCTAGCAGTTGACTCTGTAATGTAGTGGTCTTTTTTGGGAAGGGGATGGGTAGACAGAGAGACAAAAAAGCTGAGGTCTTGCTTGGAGAAGATGCTGCTAGTTTGCTGCATGATTTTTAATAAACATCTATTTACCTTCTCATGGTCGATATGATACATACATACATACATACATACATACATACATACTGTGGAGTATCGCTGGGAGATCGCCTGTTAGGTATAAGCACCTCACCTCGGAGAGAGAGTGGGACAGAGACAGAGAGAGGCTCCACAGACACAGCAGCAGCCTGGGCTGCGTCATAGAGGGGCGTTACCTACCAATCGCCCTCATGAATCAGCCCCATCTGAGCGCACCTGTGTGGACCGGCTAGGTGTGGCACCAAACCTTCAAAATAGCCACTCTGTCTCAGTCTCACACTGGCTCTCCTGGTGAACAGACGGGTGCTTCAGGCGGTAAGCGATACTATCCACTGTTCCCTCACAATCCTTGAATGTTCGTGAAATGTAAAACTAAAAGGACTGTTTTCTGTTATTTTCATAGGCAACCTATGATGAGGAATGACAACGGATGTTATGATGAATGACGAGATGTTATGATGTATAAAGCCCCGGACTCTGGAAGGATTTATGTTCAAACCTTTAGTATGATTTACCAAATATAAACAATGCTCTCTGAGCCTGGCTGTGTTTTTGAATAAACACCCTTAATTGGGTTTGTACCCTGACTTTTGCGTCTTGGCTTGAATCAGTTCCCCACAATACATACATACATACATACATACATACATACATACATACATAAACACCACAAGTATGTATTTTGTAATGATGGCACGAACCTGTAAAAAGCACCATACATTTATTTAATCACTGTGTTATTTACACCTACAATACTGGTGTGGGACAGCATTGATTTTGGGGAGGAGACACTGTCAGGTCGTGGAACTACTGACCAATGTGGGATTATGCTGCAAAGTTCTGTCGCTGAAACTGTCAAGAACAGACAGACAGACACTACAGAAGGCAGTTTACTCATTCAAAGCATCTCCTAGCATCCCTGTAGAATACTACCAACAGTCTAAAAGACAAGGGCCACAGAACTTGTTTCATCATGAAAGTGTTCCATTGCAGGCAGAAACATACAGGTTGAACACTGTGTCTGCTGCCAAAACTGAACTGGTATATATTTTTTGTGAAGTACCCATATGCTGATTGCTGAAACATGCACAGTCCCAAGCTGGACAAGTGATGCGACTCTGCAAAAGTCAGCACTGTATTATTTTCCAGTCATTGAGGCTTCACCGACAGATGTCAACAGTTAACACTATTATGAAGCAAAGTGTTAAAGTTGCTCAGCAGCTAGAACTGGACCATGTAGTGTTCGTTTTAAATTGGTGCCCCAGGATCCATCAATGGTGTGATCAGTGGTCATCCATAGGAGATGCAGTCTGTGTGGGTGGGTGGGTGCGTGCGTGCGTGCGTGCGTGCGTGCGTGCGTGCGTGCGACTCAGGGGAGCCTAACTTTGATTTGGGGTGGGCGGGCACACTTTTAGATTCAGCAGCACGACACTGGATAAATACGCAAAAAAAATGTATCAAAATAAAAATGTTGTCGATAAAACTATTTAAATAATGAACGTGACAAATCGTTAATTCAGGCACCTATGGCGTGTGTGTATGTGCGTGTGTCTGTATGTAGATGTATTTGTGTGTGTCTGGTCTTTATTCCCTAATCATGACTTCCACACATTGCAGTTTGTTGTCCTTACATCAAAGTGAGTAATTTTCTTCCCCACCACATCACTTTAAAGCCGCCTGTATACGTTCTCGTCTGAGGGTGTCCCATAAAGAAATAGCAGATCTCTAAGCTCACAACCCACCACACCGTGACACGTTGTGAGTTTGTAGATCATGGGACACCGTGGGACACTGTCGTACAATGGATGATAAATTAGGAAGTACATATGAATGAGACTATACTTAATATGCTATATGAATGTGAAAGACTACACAATATTAATATTAGAGACTATTTTTTTTATTTTCATCAGCATTGGCTGTGCAGGGAACATCAATTTGATCACTAGTTCTGTCAACAAGGACACAAAATGTACTTACTTCTGCCAATTAATAATCAAAGTGATTGAAAGTCACAATTGTCTCCGTTAAATTACAAAAGCGTTGAGAAAAACATATTGCATTGTGCCTTTAATATGAGCTGTCCTGGGACAGGGAAAGCACAGAGGTGTCAGACATTTTACTTTTACATTCAGGCCGTGTTTCTTGTTCCAGTTACAGCAGCATCCATCAGAAGAGGATGAGCCCATTCATACATGTACTGTAGGACAAAGTGGGACTTGGCACACACCAACACAGAGATCACAATCAAATGAGGCGGCACCAGTAATGCAGTGGTTCTCAACCTGTGGGTCGGCACCCCCAGGGGAGTCCCCACATGATATGGGGGAGGTGGGGGGTCCCCAGATGGCAGTGAAGTGACAATTGAAGGACTTTTAAGACCTTTTGAATACCTCAAAAAGAAAGAAAAGAAAAAGACCATCACCGCATCAAAAGTAAACAACAAACTATTGTGAGAGGTTGAGGGGTGTGGGCCTGAGGGGGGCTGGTGGTTGAAGGCTGCATTCCAGCTCATTGGCTCCATGGACAGCTAGCTCCACACCTACTCAGCTGCCTTCCATTAGGCCATCTCCTTAAAAGCTGAGTGGAGCTGTGCCCTCGAGTGTGGTTGGCAACTGGAGAGAGAAGAGCTGTCTGGAGAGACAGCCAGACTAAAGACGTTCTAACAGACCGGTAAGCCGAATAGCGGCACGGCCCAGTTTAGTTAGACAGTAGCTCCATGGGTGCCGGTATTATTTGTGTTTGAAGTAAAAAAAAAATGAAATTCTGTTTTCTGAATAAAAGCCCCTGGCCATTGTCCAGTGGGGAACTACAATTCCGGCCTGACTGTGTCTGTGACCCACAACACTCCTTCCACCAATTCCCCGTAGCCACTTGTTACACATTCTATAAAAACTGGTCAAACATTGGCCAAATTGTAAAATAATATAAGAAAGAGGCAAAAGTTGTGAAAATAGCTACAAGCTCACAACACCTCGCTTTGCTTGTAGATCTGCTATTTTCACTATATGTGTGTTGTACACATGCTTTAAATTATTCCGGGTCTCCGAAAAATTGCAAGCAGTGTGGCAATGGAGGCACTTGTGTTCCAACATCGCCTTCCCCAGTCTACCTGCTAGAGATGGATGTTCAAATTGAAGTCTTCGCCACTGACAGATCTCCCTCGATAAGGAAATGGATGCAGAACAACTAACAGCACTAAAGCACGATTATGACACATGGCACATCACAAAGAGTAAGTCAACCTGTCAATCAACTGCCATCACTACATGTATTATTATTAATTTTCATGAAATAATAGATCCACTGTTTTGTCCCTTTGGTTGTGTGTATAAAATAGCTGTTTATAACTTAAGGTGTGATGGCTGTCTTTCTGTCTACACCCAAGGTTTTGTAAGGTTGAAGAAGAAACTGGTGTTTCAGTGCAACGAGAAGGGAACCAGAGATCTCCAAGACTGGATCTAAAGCAGAACCAACCACCTAGTATATGCATTATGCACCCTTTTCAGTTGTTTCAAATAAATGCATGCATGATACAAGAGTGGGGCGCAAGAACAACGATGTCTCTTGCAGATTGGGCCTTTAAGTCCACAGCATAGTGCTTTGTGAAACAGTAGCCTATACTGTATGTACAGTATACTTACCCTTTCACGTATATACATTAGTTGTATAAGGCACTACAGCAGGAGTTAATGTTTCCCTAAACAAAGGTGACATTTTCATAAGCAAGGGAAATAACCTTGCACTCCATATGAGACAGCTAACACAATTAGTTCTAAAATGATCTGAGTGCTAGCCAGGGTATTCCCCAACCCGGTAGAGAGGCGGGACGCCTTTCAGAGAGGATAAAGTGTATTAATTCAAAATAGGAGCTGATTCCATTTAGTGATATGGAGAGGAGGTTCCCCCACAAAAGGGAAAGAAGGAGCGAGGAGCAGAGAGAGTAAAATAGACGTACCAATGAACAAGAAGAATAAGTCCAGTCTTTTCTCTTTTAACCCTATATACTTTGTCATACGACAAATAGCAACAACAAAAAAGCAGATGCATAACTTTTTGAAGTTTTGTTTTTCACTAAAAGTGTAATGTAATGTTTTTTACATTAATATATTTGTTGAATGTTGTTGAACATTTCAACTATAATAACATGCGCAAAATAGGGAAGCCAGGTTGAAAGTGGTTAAATCCAGCTCAAACCAACAGGAAAATCCATTTCATCCTTCCATTGTCTCTGTCTTCAATTCTCTTTCACTTTGACTCATGCATACAGTAAGTACACACACACACACACACACACACACACACACACGCACACACGCACACACGCACACACACACACACACACACACACACACACACACACAGTGAAGTCTAACGTGATGATATGTGCGCGTATGCACACATAACATCACCTCTTTCTACTGTCTTGTCTTTCAGTCAGTTATCTGCAGGCTACAGGCACCAGCAGCAACATCCACAGCATAAACATGCAGGTCACAAAGCTTTTCTCTGTATGATCCATTGCAATGAAATACAATATTACAGTATGTTTACACCTAACACGCCATTAAAGCTGCAGTACTGTAAGTGATTTTCATTTGTCAAAATAGGTGTTAAATAAATAGCTCTTTATTCTGATAGTAATCAGTGTTCAATAAAGAGGGGTCTCCCTGTCTCTCCAGCTCTTTAAAGGAGTAGTTCACCCAAAAAATGATTTATTTTCTTTCAATTACACACCCCATGAAGCCTTGAATTCATGAATGTTTTGTTTTTGTCGCATTCCTAAGCCAATAATTTGATGACCAGCGGTCTATCTGGGAGGACTGGTGTGTAATTGATAGAAAATAAGTAATTTTTTGGGTGAACAACTCCTTTAATGAACAGAAAAGGCATTTTCATGTCAGGTCCGGTATCAGGAGAGAGAACTCAGTATACAGGATAAACAAGTGAAATCGGAAGTGATGACCTAAAGAAATTAGCATACAAAACTGGACCTCGAACACTATAAAATGTAAGCTGAAATTTTGTATGCAGCCAAATTCAGATTCTCATTTCTCAGTCTCCTCAGTCTCCTCAGTCTCCTCACCTCCTCCTTCCTCCATCGTGACAGGGACTACAAGTCATACGTTTCTCCTTGAGGAGCCAAAAGCGAGCAGAGAGGAGGCTCTGGGGATTATAAATCAAGAGTATCCTTTGCAGAAGTTTTGTTTGTTTGTGTTTTTAGTTTTCATGTTTTGGTCAGCAGGAGGGACATAGGAAATGAAATCTGTTTAGTTATTGATACTGCAGCGGATCATCTAATCAGCTGATCATTAATGGGCGATGTAAACTACGCTGTCCGGGAGATCCAAAAGCCACAGACGGTATACTCTCGTGTAGCAGATTTCAAAAGTTTGATTTACAGCCGACGAAACACTTCGTATTCTAATAATGGAAACATCAACATGTTCATTGGAAAGGGGATTGATGAATGGTTAGCACAATCTAGAAAGAGGCTGTGACGTCACCCATTGAAAGTAACAGCGAGAACCTCCCAAGATGGCAACACCTGTCCATTGAACTCCATTGAACGTTGGTTCCTCAAGCTATATACAGTACAGTAGGTACTGTAATGCTTTACACACAACACAGTTTACCGAGAGGAATTTCACTGTGTGCGTGTGTGTCAGTGGAAGAGATACTGAAATGCACTACATAACTCGGAATAACAGTGATCAAAGCTGTCAAAGCAGTTCATTGTTCATGGCTTATGACTTACTTCACAGTATACTTGACATTACTGCCGACTGATTTCCAAAGCATACGGTGGTTTGTTTGATTTTTAAGGAAGCCGTTATATTCCATTAATTTCGGTATGGTTTGAAATCCAACTAGAAGAGAACTTGGTTGAGATAAGTAACCCGACAAACTTAATGTTAATGCATATTTATTTATTGTCAAAGTTATGTCATCGTTTTTTTTTACCCAAAAGTCTAGGTGAAAATCATTCCCTGGAGGAAAGAAGTTCATATGTCAATTATTTAATAACCGTACAATGATGTTTAGCCAACATTAACAATTTTGGCTAAACAACCAGTTTGTTTAGTGTACACGTATGGAGAAAATGTAAACAGACGGTCGACAAACGGTCGATGTTTATATCCAAAACATGGATGAAGCTTTGAATAGTCTATGATATCTATTGATGGTGGTACGGCCCTTTAAATCCCAAATCAACTGTCAGTCCATCTGAATGCATATTGTTTGCTGTTATCTGCGGTTGTTCCCAAAACTCTCGATAAGACTGAAGCCGACACAATACAACTTACACATGTATCCACCAGGATTTCAACCCTGCGGGAATCCAAACAGCTACCATTCAACCAAATGGGAATCTCCCCGTGCCAAGGGATAAAATAGGCTTCTGGACTACAGGCAGGGATACTATGCTACAGTACATCCATCGCCCTTTGACCTTCTCCATCAGGAACCCGATCTGGTCACAATGTAACCACCTGGATTTGAACCCTGGTCTCAGGAAACCAAACAGGAAACCAAACAACCAGACGTTTACTCAAAAAGGGAATCTCCCCATGCCAAGGCTGATAATAGGCTCCATTTTTACACATGAGAGGTGTCAGTGGACAAACAAGTCCATGAAGCAAACTGTTCAATGTTTGTTTACCTAAAGGGATCAGTTTTTATCTAAATTAAGACTCAGGATTTTGCTGTGCACACCAAATTGAAAACAGATTAAAATGATGGGTGATTCCTCTGTCACCAATTCATCATAATCAGGTTTGAATCACACACACACACACACACACACACACACACACACACACACACACACACACACACACACACACACACACACACACACACACACACACACACACACACACACACACACACACACACACACACACACACACACACACTGCATCTAGGACACAACTGATTAGAGGTAGGTTGCTCTACCTGTCTTTTCAGTCACACACTAATGGGCTAGTGCTACAAACAAAATAGGACCAGGAAACCAGAGGGACGTTATATACCTTTCATCACTTTACAAACCCTTGCAATAAAGTATTTGCTGAAGGCAGGAAAACAATTGTGAACAGCTTAGTTTACACAGGAATGGCTCAAAATTATGTATTTTTTAAACAAAACAAAAACGTATATAGTAAATAAACATTTGCCTATATCAGACATGACATGAGTGTACTTTGTGTTTGTTAAAACTTTCTTTAAGCATGCTTTCTTTAAGCATTCTTTGGGCACGCTTAAAGAGTATCTCTCTCTCTCTCTCTCTCTCTCTCTCTCTTTCTCTCTCTCTCTGTGTGTACGTGCATGCATGCGTGGGTGGGTGCGTGTGTGCGTGCATGTGTGGGCTTTGGCATGAAGCACATATTTGCACCAGATGTTTACCTGTTTGAACCACTGGAACAGCTCAGAACTGGGCAGGGAATGTGAATGTGAATGTGAATGTGCTCCTCTTCATCAAGAAGCACCACTGAGGTGCCTTTGAACAAGTCAGTTATTCTCCAACAATTTCCAATTCCAGTGGTCTGGCATAATTAGTTAATTGACTACAACTCTACTACTGTAAGATGAGTTGTATAATTAAAACATAGCATAAATTAGATTTTTGAGGAAACTGTAGAATGTATTTCAATTTGTTTCAGTATGGTATGAAAATCAATTTGCAGAGACGTGAAATTAGCTTCAGATGGATCAACATGCTAATGTTCAAATAATTGTGCGACAAATTTTTGTCAAAGGCATGATATTATACATTATTGTTTAATGCATTTTAAAGTGAGATTGATTTGAAAAGTCGAAGCAAAAATAGTCCCGGTCCATATTGTTGACTTTATTAATATTTAAGTGTGATCAATTGTACAGTAGAAGTAGTAAGTAGACTTGTAATGTTAATAAAGTGATTATTAACATTATGTTATGTGTATTTCTATTAAAGGTCGTTTAAGTGTTGTTGTTTTTTAAATACGTGTTAAATAGCTCTATGTTCCCATAGCAATCATGGTAGAGTGTTTGTTCAGTAAAGAGTGTTTGTTCAGTAACAGGGGTCTCCCCATCTCTGCAGCTCTTCAGTAAACAGAAAATACATTTTCAGGTCAGGGTACCAATCAGGAGAGAGAACTCATACAAGATACAGGATAAACACAGCACCTTTAATGAATGTCTTTGGATAGTATGAGGCATTTATTAACAAATGAAAAAAGTTATTACTACAGTCATAAGCCATTCATAGGGCTGCTCAATATTTCATTTCAGCAATGACATCCCAATGTACACATGCAAATAGTGACATTGCAGAGGATGCAATGGCTAGGGTGAATTGTGACTAATCAGAACAGTCCATCTGATAAACTTGATGACTTCCTGGCCTTGCACCCTCTGTCACCCTAATCATTGCTAGAGTAATACATTATTTTCAAATGGAGCTATCGCATCTAATAGATATATTAAATTATGTGTAATGATATAACTTGTGCAATTTTAATATATATTGCCATAAATATTTCAATAATAATAATAATTACAATGGCAATTGTTGACAATCGTCGACAATCTGATAGTCCCTTCAGAAAAGATTGATTGACTTATTAACCACACTTATGTTTGGCCAACATTGATTCAGTCCGGTAACATTTTTAATAACTCTAAAAATGTTCAGCCATTAACAGGGAAATGTTTTAGGGTTTATGTTGTATGGCCAAAGCTATAGACCCACCATGGCATGAGTTAATGCTGGTATGGTCTTTTATAAGACCTGTCCAGAGGCCAAAAGCAGAAGACTATAGGTGAGTAACTACTGAACAATGTGCAACTAGGAGTTACTGAACATATTGCCCTGCACTAATCTGGGGCATCACTTGCCCCAGATTAATACATAAAAAACATAACTCCTGTCTCAAGAAAATAACTGGAAAAGAGAGTGAAATACGTTCACTACGTTTGCTAATTATTTTCATGTAGATTAAATTGCTTGATAAATGTTTTTCAGTGTGCTAATGTCCCACTCATTGGCTTTTGTTTTATGGCTTCCATCATTAAAGGGCTAATTCACTTACAGCAGGTGGCCCTGACTCAATTAGCCAGACATTATACAGACAGTTGGCTTTAACCTGACATAGTCATGGTCGTGGGAAGAGAGAGAGAGGGGGGGGGGAGTTAAGGGTGGCAGAGATATTAGAAAAGGAAGCTGGAGAAACCAGAGGTGGTGATGCGTGGAGAGAAAAGAGAAGTTGAGAGAGAAGTGGAGAATACAAATGGAGAGAAAGGAGGCAGGGGGGGGGGCGAGAGAGAGAGAGAGAGAGAGAGAGAGAGAGAGAGAGAGAGAGAGAGAGAGAGAGAGAGAGAGAGAGAGAGAGAATGTGACAGACAGGTGTTGCCATCTCCAACTAGATTATACTGGCTGCGGGTACATGGACCATCATGTATTCATTCAGAATGAATTCATTCCGAATGAACTCATCCCGAATAGAGGAATCTGATCCACTCACCTGTTTACATGGGACCTGAATAAAAGTATTCCTCGTTTACATGACCAAAGCATTCATTCGGAATATAACTTTTGACATGCGCAAAGTGGTTCCCGCCTACGCCCGGGCATGGACCAGGGGCCACTACCCGGAGCAGAGCTTCCCCTGGTGGGCATGGGAGGAGGCAATGAATAGCCCCCTTGTGCCTCCGCAGCGGAGGTCTGTCGGTCGTAGACAGGCCGGTAAGCAACGCACCGACTCCTGGCCAGGCAGCGTTGTATGCGGTACAAGCCTGTGTTCCTTTGTTATCGCCGTTTTAATGCAAAAGTAGCAGATCTACAAGTTCAGACCAGTTTATTTTTTTGTATTGGTACCAGACACGGTAAAACGTAGGCTAGCCTATACTATTTGTCACATTTCTCATGTAGGTACGATGACGTCATCGCGCATTCGCACATGGTCATTATAATAATAAATAATAATACATAAACACCGGACCGCTCATGGTCATTATAATAATAAATGGAGAGAGAGAGAGAGCAACACTACAGTCTATGAAACAAGGCACGCTCATTTATGGCAAAAGTACAAAAGTATTGGCATCAAAATATACTTAAGTAGAAAGTATAAGCTACTCATTATGCCGAGTGTCACGTTTTTCTTGTATTATTATGAAAAAGCTTTGAAACATGCTGTAACTCATTCACTGTGACGAAAACCCTCTTTCTGCGCCGAGTAGCGCGCGGTGCGCACACGGAGAATGCGGAGTCTGTCGCCCTAAAACACAATCGCCCCGGGTAAAAATCCAGCGACCATGGAGCGGCCGTGGATGGCCCGCTCAAAAGGTGCGTGGGGCGTAGTGTTTTGGGACGACCGTTCCGGCTGCCCATGTAATGAATTGATTAAGTAAAACTCATCTGTTTTCGCTGCAGCTGCGCCCTAATAATGTAGTTTTCATTTATTTTTGTTCACGTATGCTATTAAAACAATGCAGCTATTGCAGTATTGGGCCTTAACATGTGATTAAAAATGTATACGTATTTGGCCCCTCATATATAAAATAAATGTAAAATCTGATTTAAAATTGAAACTTGCAGCTGATCAATGCGTATCTGCGTTTACGTGTGGACAGGGATTTAAAAAAAAAAATCTTTGTCATGTGGCCAGGGATTCTTTTTAAAAACTGAGGACTAAAATACCTGTTTAGAAAAAGATCCATATAAGTGTAGCCTAGGCCAGCAATCCTTGGAGCGTCCGTTCTCCTGGACAAGTCTGGGCTTAACCATGGCTTATTAAATGACGCTATAGAATAGAATCATTCATTTTATCCCGCAGGAGCGACCGTGGCCGAATTAGAGATTTGATAGGTCATTTTTGGACAATTCTGACAGCACTATAAGCACAGACATGCGCAAAGGAATGCATGTATTCCAAACAGAGAGGAGCGTTCGGAATAAAGTGTTTACATGGTCAATTCCGATTGGTATATCCCGATTCAAACGGTCTATACCACCCCTCCTAACCCGAATGAAAATTCATTCGGGTCAGACTGGAATGGAATATTCTATTCCAATTGAGGTGTTTACATGAGCATTTCTATTCTGAATGAATTCATCCATTCATTCATTCCGAATAGAAGTGTATTCATTCCGAATGAAACTGTCCAAGTACCTGCAGCCACTGAGAACCAAACACATCATGGAGCAGACTGAAGTGCCAACCTGTTAAGCCTAATGTATGCTTGGTCACACAGAGGTGACTGCAGTATACAAGCCTTCACACACTCACAAGCACACCACAATATGGGAGCCCATTCGGCTAAAATAAAAAGAAATACACAGAACCATTTCTCTGCTGTTCGGCCGGAACCAGCTAAATCCAAAATGGTAATTGTTCAGGAAATGAAAAACAAAATATCAATTTTTCAGAAAATTAAGAAAACCTTATATTTTTAAAACAAAGCAATACTGCCTCATCAAACTTGGTATTGTGACTTTATATATTATCAGATACTTGCATGTGTCATTATATTATCACCACTTTACCCAAATCCAGTGCAAGTGGAGTTAGGAGGTTTTGTCCATCATTGATAAGAACAGCTGGCAATGGATCTCAAAGCTCACAACACATCACAACGCATTGTGAGCTTGGAGATCAGCTATTTATGGTGAGCGCCATCCTCATATACTATAGATCAAGCTGAATTCTGTACTTAAACAACTTTTATTTTAACATGCATTGTAAACAACCATGGATCTAACTGTTACCACTGTTGTTCTTCTACAGTTGAGTGCAACAAACAATTCTGCCTCAATACTCAATCATGTATTTAACAAAAGCGATCATGGCACACCAACAATAAATAAATGGCATATAAATACAAAATACATTCATGAAAAATAGAATCTGTCAAATCTGTAGCCTACTGCACTAACAATAACAACCACAGTTGAATTTACCTATCATATACCTATCAACATTTTATTATCACACTGTTGTGTGTTGTGTGTTGCGTGTGTGTGGTGGGTGTTTCTTAGTGCTTTAGATTGTCATAAAAGCTGTGAAAGTCTTTTGGCATGATCTCCTTGAGCTCTTGGAGATGTTTGAAACAAACTCCTGCACACACTCATTCTCTGTCCATTAACATTTAAAAAGAAAACACGAGCAGATGACCTTTGTGAAGACACCCTTCTCCTCTTTACTGGGGTGACATCTATCAAACCTTGCACATACATTCTCTTCTCTTCCCAGTTTATGTTCTCCCAAAAGCATTGAAAAATATTCTCCCTGTCTGCCTCATACAGAGCAGAGCTTCTCGAGAGCCTAAGAGGAGGGGGGAGTTGTTTGTTTTTGACGGACAGTTTGAGGGTCCAATGGAGTTAGGAGTTTTCGTCAGAGGCGCTTTTTAATACTTTTCATATGTTATTATTAAAAAAAAAATTACACAGATGTAGAGGGGGTTCAATAGCGTTGATTTATGAAAAAAAAAAAAAAAACTGAAAATGGAGTTAGCTGGTCCCGGCTGGACACTATTTTGTATGTGCGAGGCAATTACCCAGCTCTGTGTTTGGTCGAACAAAACATTCTCACCTCTGGGTGAGTTTAGCTCTGGATCGTTACTAATTGACTCTACCAACATAACAATCTCAGTCTTTGAGGTTCATTACTCCTATCTGATGATAAACACTCTCTGAAAACAGGCATTGGTATGCATAGCTCTCGTTTAAAACTGCAGTTTGAGACGTAGATCTGTGTGAGCTTATCTCCCCAAAAAGTACTACCTTTGATCTTGGGAATTTGGAATAAATGTGTATATCTTCTAAAGCTTATTTCATGGTGAATTCCATGATGAGGCGTCATCTGTCTAGACAGAGTTAGATCAGAAATGGTGTTACCCAATTCTGTCATCTCCGATCCATCTCTCTCTGAAGTAACAGTCAACAGGCTTTTATGCAAATTGCCGACTCCTCCCCATGCAGCGGGAAGTGATAAAACCTCCTGCAGCGAGTCCCTTGCAAGGACTCCCTCTTGAAACTCTTTTAGAACTGACTTTATAACTTTCGCTTTTGGACACCTACTACTGAGTAATGTGATTAGTAACTTGTCCTGATCAGACTGATAGCTGGGTGTGCGGAAGCCAACCTACAGTAAGTTGAATCATCAGATCAAGATTACTATACAGCTAGAGATCAACGTGATAGCTGGGTGTGCGGAAGCCAACCTACAGTAGGTTGACTCATCGGATCAAGACTATACTATACAGCTAGAGACCAACGTGATAAGTCATCCGAGAACCATCACTGGGGTTGAGTCATATAAACTTCCGCACCGCAAGATCTGCACTGTGTGTTCCCACCTGCCTCAATGAACCAAGATCCACGGAACCATCAACTGCCAAATCACAGCTGCAAGGTTAAAGGCTTAGGCCCACCGAAGTTACCAACAGGTCAGCTCAGTAAATTCAGATCATGTCCCCAGTATTAAAATGTGCTGATCATTTATTTAGTACTATAGTTCATCAGAAGTCTAAAACTAATTAACTTCAATGTCCCCTCTTTTCAGCTCTTCTTTATTCACTCCTTTCACCTCCTGTCAGATTCCATAGTGGCCCCTATTTTATATTTACCTCTTTGCATTGACCCTGAAAGGCTATCATCATCATCATAGGCACTCATCACAGATTGATTAGACTGTGAATGCTTTCATTCATTAATTGTATTGCCTTATTTTCACTCCATATTGTTGACTTTAATCATATTTAAGGGGGCTATAGGGCTACACAATATTTCATTTCAGCAATGACATCCCAATGTACACATGCAAATAGTGTCATTGCAGAGGATGCAATGTGGCTAGGGTGAATTGTATTAAAATATTTTTACTTCTTCATAGAAACTTTAAAGTAATATAGGTAACTTTTTCAAAAAAACTAAAGTCACATTCTATATCTTTTGTGAGTGGCAAATGTGTCACCCATTCCATTTCACCCACGAAAGCCTTTTATAAACATATTTTCTATTGAAAGTGGACAGGGGCGTTTTTCCTGCGAAAATGACGTCATCCGGCCGGAAAACGGAAACGGAAATGCACCGGTTTCCGGTTTGTCCCGGAACTACCGCGCTATAGTAACAAAAATAATTTCACGCTGTTTTTATGGAATTATAGGATTTGAAGATGGAAAAACAACAGCAAAAGAAAACACAGCTCACGGTAACTAAAGCTCCACTGGCTAAGAGAAACGATCCGCAGATAGTATAAAACAACAAAAAGAGCGCTTTTTGCAACGCTTCCGCCTTCCGGTGAAAACAAATGGAATTCTGGGTAAAGACTTGCAATGACGGTAGTGACCAGGAGAGGTTACAAAAAATATTATTTCGGGACTTGCACAGTACCCTTTAAACTACAGTAGGTTCACATTTTACATGACTAATCTGGAAGAAAAACAGTATACAGTTCATCTGATAAATAACATGGTAAACCTGATGACTTCCTGGCCTTGCACCCTCTGTCACCCTAATCATTGCTAGAGTAATACATTATTTTAAATTTTTAGGTTAATAGATATATTAAATTATGTGTAATTATGTAACTCGTGCAATTGCAATATATATTGCTATAAATATTGCAAAAAATCGCAATTTTTGACAATCGTTCAGCCATGTACAAGCAGGCATGTCCAAAGTCCGGCGGGCATATTTTATATGGCCCGCCTCTTCCTTCCTAAAAATGCACTATTTATGGCCCGCCAGTATAGTCATGTTTAGAAATTAACCTTGGCAGAAAGGCCATTTCTCTGTAGAATGTGTAAGGATTCCTAACTGCTTGTTCCTTCTGTTGTTTCATTTTCAAGATGTGAAAGAAAGTATTTTTCTTTTTCAGACTTGTTATATTTGGCTACACTGCCATTTGAACAAAAGGTAGTTTCATATTTTCAAATATGGACCCCTTTGAAAACAGTTAGGACACCCCTGTTACAGTGATACTCGCCAACACTGAAAACAACTAGTGCTTTTTGGACCTTGATCATCCACAAAGCAGCCGCTGTTACTATAGAACCTTTTGAATAATTCATCACTAGCCTTCAGGTTTTCAGCTGTTTACATTATGTGCGGGAACTGAGCACCATGGCTGTCCACTCTTGGGGGCTTCCTTTGTCCACCAAGATGAGTCTATTTTGCGCTGCGTGTTCACGTGTGGCGTTCTTATCTGGGCTCCCTGAGTGTGTGTGTGCTTGCGTTAGTGCGTGCGTACGTGCGTGCATATGGCTGTGGGAGGTGTTCACATGTTTACAGTATGTGCATGGCTGTGCCAGTATGTGCGTGCATATGTATTTATATTTTTTTCCACACATGTGTACATGTGTGAAAATACTGGATGTGCTTAAGAATATCTTTCACTGTTTTGTGTGTGCGTTCATTCTTCTGCACAGGCTGGTTGCTTGTGCGCTTGTGTGGTGACAGATTACGCTCACATGGCCAAATGCACTGTGGTGTCTTAAAGAGTAATATAAAAGCATTTTGTATTCTCAAAATAAGGCATTGAAAAGTATTTAAAGGTCTGACATTGTTGTCCTTTCTTTGGGATCAGATAAATACCGTAACATGATAAATGAGTGTCAAATGTGTAAAATGTCTTGTGTGTTTGTGCGGCACTATGTAACTTTTTTTTATGAATGAAATGTATTTTGGTCCAATTGGGGTGGTTGTATTTTGTCTCCCTGCTCTTCTATTGAGACATTTAGATCGTGTCAAAGGTCATGTCTCACCTAGACACAGGATCTGACACAAATTTTGACCTGATGGTCAAGATTCAATGTATCCCCTGAGCAAGCAGGCAGGCTCTATTAGCTCAATAGTTAAAAATGTCAGCACTTGCGCAGGAAACCGGGTTCAAATCCGGGGTAGAAGAGGAAAGTCACATAGTACAACTTTACACACAATTCCGCTGGGTCTGTGATCACATCCAGTCGAGATATGCTGGGTCACGGTTCATGGGTAATGCAACAGGGGTTTACTTGTCAAAGTCATAGTAAGTATCACTCAGAATAACTTTTTTTTGTGAAATCATAATGCGGTCTCACGAAGCATGACACCTTTCCTCACAAGTACCAGACTGATGAGCCAAACGACCTGTCTGAGCTGCTGAGGGAGAGGTGAATCTTTTCATTGAACTGTGAATGTATCTTTTTCATCTACCTTCATTCACAGCTAGCCCATAGCACTACTGTTGAGACTGACTGACTGACTGACTGACTGACTGACTGATTTGACTATTCAAAATGATTGATTGATTGAATTGATAAATAAACAAACACAATGAAATTGTGAATTTATATATCGCCTTTCCTCAAAGTGCTTTACAATGCACATTACATTCACGCATTCACAGTCACACACATTCATGGAATGCATGGAGGGTCTATCTAGAATGGTGAATTGTCAGCGCCAGGCACCCGGAACTAGTGGGAAAGCAAACTGACACTATGGGAGCCAACCCAGGGCAAAGCCAGAAAAGGCAAGGAGCGCACCACCCACGTAGATGCACTGCAGCGCGACAGCTTAGCTAACAACACTGTAGAGCTCAAGACCCTGATCTTAGATAGGAGAGTGTGGAGGGCAGCGATTAAGGAGTCCTGAGTTGTTGTTGGCTAGACCGCACTCTCGCATCGCATCGAATTAAGGCAGCTCTCCACCGCGCCGACATCGGCCGCGGAAGGCATTGGAAATCGTCTGTTGCCGACAACCTGCCGACAACCACAGCTCTGGAAGTGGCTGGTTAACAAGCAGGACATCAGGCATATCAAGAGATGCACTGCCCATCTAGGTTTGCAGACATACAGTACTACTACTGTTATTGCTGACATCAAACTTGGTGAGGAGATCACACAAATGTACTTGATTGCTTTTCCCGCAATTCACTCATGGTGATTTAATTTTTCTCTTTTCATGACCAGAAGGAAAGCTCCATTTCATCCTCTCATTGAAGTTGTAAACATTGACACCCCCAAACAAAGGTTAGTGGAAAAGGTTAGTGGAAATAGCAGATCTACAAGCTCACAACGCATCGCATTGTGACACGTTGCGAGCTTATACATAGATCTGCTATTTTCAAAAGTACAATATTTGTCTTTGAAATGTAGTGGAGTAAAAGTATCCAAAAAATACAAATACTAAAGTACAAAAGTACAAAAATGTACCTCAGTACAGTACTCAAGTAAATGTACATTGTTACTGTCCACCAATGGAATTGCCACATAAAATCTGTCATCCAGCCATGCTTTTTTCACCTGTAAAATGAAACAGGCATTCATGCTTTTATTTCATCATGGCTAGTTTATTATAACTGCCTGTTATCCACCTGCAGCAAATCCTCTCTCTTTAATTAATCCAAAATGCAGCTGCAAGGTATTAACAGGTTCCAGAAAACGAGAGCACATTACACCGATCCTTTTATCTGCATATTAGTTTTGGAGTTGAGACTGAGCTGACTTTTAAATCCAAACGGTTTGGTTCCAAGCTATACTGTATTTCTGTGTGCAGTCACAGGCCCTGAGATCCTCAAATACTGCTCTCATGAGTCATGATGGATCCTAGATCCAGATAAAAAAACAAAGGTGACAGAGCGTTTGCCATCAGGCCCCCGGACTTTGGAACAGCCTTCCTATGGAGATACGGATGGCTAAATATATCACTTCATTTAAGTGTCTTTGTAAAACTCTACCGTTCTTGTGATCCTTCTATTTTCCTTTTCCCACACCATTTGTTTTATTGTTATGTTTACTACTGCGTTTTATGGTTTATTGCTTTTATTTATATCTTTATACCCACTATATATCCTACTGGAAAAACCTACTATCTATAAAATGAAAACTCTGTCCTCATCCATATCTCTCCTCAGTTGGTTCTCCTCAGACTACTTCCAGGGTTGATTGATCAGCAGGTATTTCAACCTGGGGCTATACACACAACACCAGAGAGAACGCCAGCACAGAGAGAGATCCGGCTCAGTGGTGCAAAGTTGTAGTCGCAGTTCCAGTCTTAATTAAGTACATAGTTTGGGTGTACGCATCCCTGTGTATGGATGGACTAGTGTTTCATTATGTTTATTACTGTGGTTTAGGGTTTATTGTTATTTATGTTATTGCTTTATTTCAGTTATTGCTGTATTGATGATGCGCTTTTCCTAACACTTCCATGAAATGAATTGTTTGTTGACTTTACTCTTGTTTTGGAACGGTGCTATACAAATAAAGTTTATTGTTATAGAAACATAGCATTATAAGGTTCTTGTTTGAGGGTTTGTCTGAGGGTTAATGTGTTTATGTTCATCATTAGTGCAATCGATGTGTTTGGACATTTGACACAGCAGCGGAATTGGTAAGAGAAAACACTTTTTGGAATGAAAATGGACAACCCACCACAAGAGGAATGCCTTTTATTACATTTCACAATTTTATTGTTGGTTTGTGCACCCTATCCAGTTATTGTGTTTTCTCACAAATAAAGGGGAGAATGCTGTAAATAAAACCATTTATTTAGATAATGGCTTTTGACAGGTAAAATCAGGCTGTTTCACTGCTGTACTTGTCTTTGCTCTTTTGCAGTGCTTTTAACCTTTGTATTGAAAAGTGCAGTGTAAATACAGTTATGATTTCAATAATCTCATACAAACTTCACAAAAGAGGGCTGGAGTATGTTATGCTCTTCAATAAAGGTATTTTTATATTATTTTATACTTATGTCCCCATGCCTTGCTGTAAGAGCTGTAATAAGTTTGAACAGTAATTTAACAAGGTCGGATCATGTACTTTTTTTAAAACATATTATTGTAATGGAACATTTGTCGTCAAGTTGCTTAATGTTGGATATCGTACGGACCATCAGAATATTATGTTGGCATAATCATACAGCACAAAATTAGACCTGCTGGTGGCGCTATAACAGGCCAATGGAAAAAAGGTGGCATTTCTTCCTCGGCCTAATAGAAATGTGCGTGTGAAATTTCACGGAAATCGCAAGCTGCGTTCATGATTTGAGGCATTTTGTTGAAAACGGACCAATCCTGCAACTTTGGAAGCCAATCTTAGGCAATCAGGATGTAATATGGGAAATCATATAGAACTGTGTTGATCACATGACTATAGAGATACTGTGTAGCGATTTGTGTGATGTTTGGACAAAATCTGTAGGAGTAGTATCAATAAATGTGTTTTGCACAAATCGGCCTCCTGGTGGCGCTATAAAAGGCCAATCTGAAACATTTGGGCCAGAGGTTCTGACTTGGCATCCAGGGAGTGTGTGTGCACAGTTTCGCAGCGGCCGGGCCAACGGTGCCGGAGATTAGGTGGTAACGGACGGACAGGACACACGGACACACGGACGGACAGACGGACGGACGGACGGACGGACGGACGGACGGACGGACAGGGGGTAAAACATACTCTCTCGCCATGCCTTTCGGCCTGGCGGAGACAATAAGCATGGATAGAGAACTATTCCATTCCGCACTGCTGATTGCTATGTGTTTAAATAAAAGTCCTTGATTACTTTGCATTTCCATTTACAGACAATACTTATATTTGTCTTAGAAGCATAAGGTATTTATACATGCACACCTACAAAAACACTCGTCCATGAACTCAGCAGAATTATCCAAGTTGACAGTTTGTGCTGAATTAATGTATTTCTAGCTTTTGTTGCTGAGCACTCTAATGCTGTTGAGGAATAAAGCCTCGCTCAAATCATCACATTGACAGATTGCTGCAGGTATGCTACCTATTTGTGTATGCATGAATACAGCTGTATTTTGCACTTTTACAACATTGAATATTGAATTGGAACTCCCCATTGGAACACATTGAACTGCTCTTTAGTATAATCATGCTATGCTGGGTTTTGCTAACATCATAATGTTTAATTGTGGGTGAATAATGTTCCCAATCAAAAGTAATAATACCTGAGGGGCGGTAGTGTATTGTCATTATACCATGTGTTGGATATTGGATCCAGTGTAGTTATTGTAATCAATGTAGTCAAAAGCTTGTATTATTATATATAATAATACAATTATATAATACTACAGGATTGTATTAACCCAATAAGACCAGGCTGATTCTACAAATGTCTTCTAAATCCTAATAATTGAAAAACGTACATTTCTATGTTCTCAAACCTTTCCATGTCAAGGACCCCCAAAATTATATGCATTTGGCCACCGACCCCATCTCAAAATATTGTGTTCCAGGGACCCCCAGAAGCAAAGATTTGAGTTAAAAATTTTCACTTTAAAAAGTATATATTTTCAAAGATTTGCACACATTTTCACGTTTTTTCTAAAATAGCAGATCTACAAGCTCATGGTGCGGCACGAAGTGACACGCTTTGAGCTTGTATATCTGCTATTTTTCAGTAGCCAAAGTATAAAATAATGGTTAAAGCGGTTCAAATCTAAAGGGACACAGATGCTTTCCCGTTTTAACGGGTTAAGATTATTAGGCTTGCTGGATCAACTCAAACGCAGCACCTCATGACGTACTGCAGGGGTGGGCAACTTTGTAGATGGTGAGGGCCACTAAATTTCCACACTCACTCTGGGGGGCCACATTTTTTATCGGCAGGGACACCCCCCCCCCGTTGGCAAAACGGTCCAGGGGCGGTGGGCCGGTTCGGACCAAAATGCCAGGGCTGAATTTTGGTCAGTAGTCTCGCCAGTAGTACCACATTACTCCAAAAAGCCCATAATAGTCACATACAGTATGTGATAAATAAGGGATATTAACTATTATTATTTGTTATAACTTTGTTTTTATTTAGCATTTAGTAATGCTTCTATCAACTTACTACAGCTGTACTGCTAAACAAAACTTCACATTCCTGAGTATGCCTTTCAGAGCATTGCTGTAACCTTGGCTTAAAAATATACAAAAACGAACACTAGAATTATAGTTAATAAGGCTTCTATTAAAATAAACGAGAGCGTGCTCTACTGGTGGACTGTTGTAATTAAAATGGTTCATGGAAAGTTGCATGTTTGGAACAGCTGAAGGCAATAGTTCAACATTTCGGATATGTTTAGATTACTTTGTTTTTCTTTGTGATTTCAAAAGTAAAAAAAAAAAATTGGATTTGGATTTTGGCCTGGGGCCGCATTGAGTGACGGTGCGGGCCGCATGAGTCATTACTGTTATATAGACAGTCATGCATGCTCTTGACACATATCGACAAGTCTCAGCTTGTCTTGGTTTCAAATACCTTCACCTGACAATTGTTGATTAGACAGACTCTCATTTACTTGGCTTGCAATATTGCTTTTTCCAGCGACTAATTGTGTGTGTGTGTGTGTGTGTGTGTGTGTGTGTGTGTGTGTGTGTGTGTGTGTGTGTGTGTGTGTGTGTGTGTGTGTGTGTGTGTGTGTGTGTGTGTGGGGGTGTGTGGGGGTGTGTGTGTGTGGGGGTGTGTGTGTGTGTGTGTGTGTGTGTGTGTGTGTGTGTGTGTGTGTGTGTGTGTGTGTGTGTGTGTGTGTGTGTGTGTGTGTGCATGTGCGTGTGTGTGCATGTGCGTGTGTGTGTTCAGTATAGTTCTGTGTCTTCCATTAAGGTGTGACAGTACCAGACCAGCAGGATCTATGACTGGTAAAAATAGACTTTGAAGCAGCTGTTAGCATTATGTAGTCTGGTACCAACATTATCTGTCTGTGGCATGGCGGGAACCACGGGGAACCATGCCCATAAATCATGCTTTTGCTTCCTGGTTCAAAGGTCATCACGGATACGAGAGTCCTGTTGTATGAAGTGTAAATAAATACACGTAGCCTAGTTTGGTGTGAGCCATTTGTCAGCGTTATTGCCCATGCAGGTGGGACTACTGCTATGCAAGCTGGGTGTTCACGGCCTGAACCGCTGGCGTAGCAGTCCAGGCACCTAGGCTCCAAAGTAGCCTGACAGCGCGTCACGGGTTCGAGTCCCGATCCCGTTGGCCTTTCCTGCATGTCACTCCCCATGTCAGACTACTATCCTATCAATAAAGCCATAAAAACCAAAAAATATATAAATAATATAAAAAGCTGGGTGTTCACTGGCGTTCTGACTCAATTTGTGAGACTCGTTTCAACCTGTTGTACATCACACTGGCTGAAGAAAAAGAAATATTCTCTGATGTATGAAATTGACCGATGCTAAAAGGTCGACTGTACAATCAAAAGGCTATCGGGCATTTACCCCCAAGGCAGCTGATCGTTAAAATATCCTCCCTGAGCAAAATCAGGCTAATAAATTCAGGGATCTATTTTAATCACTTGCTCTTTTATTGTTTATCACACAATACATTTTTATGCTCTTTCATTATGTTTTTATGTAAAGCACTTTTTAAAGTGCTATACAAATAAAGATGATTGTACTACAATAAAAATCCCTACTATAAAATGTAATTAGGATAAAATGAGGAAACCTCTGTCTGTCTGTCTGTCTGTCTGTCTGTCTGTCTACTGCATAAATTGTTCTCCTCAGTGGATTGACCAATCGATCTAAACTTGCACATGGGCATTGACAATTTGCATTGGCATATGAAGGGAGTGAGAAAGATTCTTAACTTTTCCCAAATTAAACCTATTTATTAGTATTTCTGTGAACTCTCCCTCAATTAAGACTCTGCTCTGGGTGGGCTACAAACAAATAGCCTATGAACTTGGTGCACCAAGATATGTGTGTGTGTGTGTGTGTGTGTGTGTGTGTGTGTGTGTGTGTGTGTGTGTGTGTGTGTGTGTGTGTGTGTGTGTGTGTGTGTGTGTGTGTGTGTGTGTGTGTGTGTGTGTGTGCGTGCGCATGTGTTTTTGTTTTATTTTGGGTTTTTTCAGATCAATTCATACATGAATACAATAACGTTCATAACCCTTTAAGAAGGAAACTGATGATCCGCTGTGGTGACCCCAATGGAAATTAGCCGTAAGAAGAAGAGGAAGATTTAATTTCCCTAGGAGCCACTTGAATGACCACCCATGGATCCCGGGATTCACTACATTGAAAATGGTTCGACATCGCTGATCTATTCTACTGGCATCAGAAAAGGCAGATTAGAAATGGAAGATTTTGTTGAAGTGAGTCTTCTTCAGTTATGAGAGTTTGGGTGGATGGAATGCATGTCAAATGCAAAACAAAGAATCCTAAACAAGGTTATAACACCACAAACGTCTCACTACAACACATGTTCATGATTCATTAGCCTAGCTGGGCCAAAAGCAAGCATTGGTACAGCTTTCCATACTTAAGCCTGTTTCTTGAGCTAAAGGAGAGATTATTGCAACATATTTTGCTCTTAATTTAACCGGACATACAGAAGGGTATTACAAAGGTCAGTCTTTCCTTCTTTTTTCCTATAGCATAATAACATTTGGCTAGAGGCAATCTGGCAAACAGTTTGAATGCAGTGCAGAGCAAAAAGTGTTCACCCACCGAGCACAAAGCAAAAAGTATTGACCATCCTGCAGTTCTGCAATTATAGAAACGTTGTACTGTTACTTTCACAGTTTTCAGCAGCCCAAAGGCCCTGACAGATAGAATGCATCAGATGCTCACGTCAAGAAACTGGAGGCGTGTCTTTTTAATTAAATAGATGAAGGTCTGCACATATCCTGAAAAATAAGAAGTTTGTCTGTGAAACTACAATAGTCCTGAGTTAGTTTGCACATACTAGATGGTAACATGTTACATCAGAGCTTTAAACAGCAAAAATATGGATGAAGAGAACCACGTAGAAAAGTAACTATAGGTTACTGGACGTAACCCCGGTTTTATGATAATATGAGCGAGATGTCTCGCTATGGGAGAGCGCCCTCTGGCGTGATCACAGAAGTATTACCTTATACACTCCAGACAATTTCTATTGGCTGGACTCTGACCGCTCCCTGACAGGCGGGCCCGCCTCCACCTTATATCAGTCAGGGAGACGTCAGTTCATTCAATTCAAGATAACATTTTATTTCTTCTCGTTCGTAAACAAGAAGGGTGTCTTTCGAGACATCTCGCTCATATTATCATAAAACCGGGGTTACGTCCAGTAACCTATAGTTTTATTTCAAATATTCACTCGATGTCTCGCTATGGGAGATATAGTAAACTCCCTGATTGTTATCTCGAAGTCCAGAGTAACCAGCCTAGGGGCCTGACCCCCGTCTGGAGGCTACACTAAGGACCGTATGCGCCACAGGGGCCGCAATCACGTCCAGACTGTAGAATCTGGCAAACGTCAAGGGCGAAGCCCAGCTTGCCGCACTGCAGACATCCTGAATGGAGACCCCTCTAAACAGGGCCCATGATGCTGCCATACCTCTTGTGGAATGTGCCCTCAGCCCCGCTGGGGTCACCATTCCCGCACTGGAATAGGCCAACTGGATGGCCTCCACAATCCAGTGGGAGAGTGTTTGCTTTGTAATAGGTTTGCCCACCAACCGTGGGGCCCATGACACAAACAGCTGATCCGACTTCCTAGAAGTCCTGGATCTTCCGATGTACATTTTCAAAGTCCGAACCGGACAGAGACAATGCAATCGCTCATCCTCCTGTGAGGCAAAGGGAGGCGGGTGAAAAGCTTCCAAGGTCACAGGGACACATGGCATCAGGTGGTTTTTCGGTACAAAACCAGGTCTGGGTTTGACCACCACCCTCGTAGCCCCCTCATTGAACTGAGTACATTCCTCGTGTACTGACAGTGCATGAAGGTCACTAACCCTCTTAGTGGTCACCAACGCCATGAGCAGCGCAGTCTTAAAGGACAGATGCTTCATGTCAATCTGACTCAAAGGCTCGAAAGGAGGCTTGGTCAGGGAATCTAGTACCATGGCCAAATCCCACGACGGCACCGGGGATTTTGTCACAGGCAAGAGACGCCTGGCTCCTTTCATAAACTGACTGATCCTGAGGTTTTGGCCCACTGTCTCGCCACTAAAGCCAGTATGGCAAGCTGCAATAGCTGCCAAATAGACTTTTAATGTGGAAAAAGCCCTCCCTGTGTCTAACAGATCCTGCAGAAAGGACAGGATTACAACCACAGGGGCCTCAAATGCTATGGTGTGCGTTTTCTCACACCATTTTTCAAATGTGAGCCATTTGCCACCATACTGTTTCCTTGTGGATAGAGCTCTTGCGCACTGTATAGTCGAAATGACGCTCTGAGGTAGCCCCTCAGCAGCCAGATTCATCCTCTCACGGGCCAAGCCCATAGAGCTAGATGTTCCGGGTGCTGACAGGATATCTCGCCCCCTGCTTGTGTCAGCATGTCTGTGCGTAACGGTAGCAGCCACGGGCGGTCGTATAGGAGAGGTGTTATTTCCGACACCCAGTGTCCCCACTGTGGGGCCACCAGTATGACCGACAGTCCTTGCTCCTTCACTCTCCTGAGAGTGGGGGCTATTAGGGACAACGGGGGAAAAGCATACAGTAGTGTCCTGGGCCAGACGTGTGCTAACGCATCCAGGCCCAGAGGAGCCGCACCCCTCACTGCGAAAAACAACGGACATTTGGCGTTGTCTTGTGAAGCAAACAGATCCACCTGGGGTCGGCCAAACCGATCCCAAATCTGCTCCACTATTACTGGGTGTAGAGCCCATTCCCCATAATGGCACACGCCCCTGGATAGCAGGTCCGCTCCTTTGTTCTGTACACCAGCAACATGGGTGGCCCTGAGCGACAACAAACGAGGTTTGCTCCAGACGAGCAGCTTGTGCGCCAGCCCGTGCAGTACACGGGATCGTGTCCCCCCTTGTCTGTTGATGTAAGACAGCGTTGACATGTTGTCTGTTCTGACTAGAACATGACGGGCCCGTAAAACCGGGAGGAAATGTTTCAGCGCTAGAAACACTGCCATTAATTCTAGGTAGTTTATATGGCAAGTTTTCAACCTGTTGTCCCATAAACCCCTGGCAGGTCTGCCTTTGTAGGTGGCTCCCCACCCTGTCAGGCTCGCGTCTGTGGTTATCACTTCCCTCGAAGTAATCATTCCCATGGGCATCCCCTCTGAGAGGAATCGTAAACTCCTCCAGTGGTTCAGCGCCGTCATGCATTCCTTGGTGACTTTCACACGGCAGTGATGACGCTGGCTGGGGATTCCCTGTGACGTCATCCACAGCTGAAAGGGTCTCATGTACAACCTGCCTAATGGAATCAGCGCTATCGCTGACGCCATGAGACCTGCCATTCTCATGCATAATTTGAACGCGACCCAGCGGTCCGTCTGAAATTGTGCTAGGCAGGATAGGAAGGATTGGACCCGTTCTGATGACAGTCTGGCTGTGAATGACAGCGAGTCCAGTGCTATGCCTATGAAATTCGCTGTTTGTGCGGGTATCAACACGCTTTTCTCGTGGTTGATTTTGAAACCCAGGTCTAAAAGGTGGGATATCACTCTCTGAGTGTGTTGTTGCGCTTCGTTTTCCGAAGTCGCTTGTATTATCCAATCGTCTATGTACGAAGCTATGCGAATTCCCTCCCTCCTTAGAGGTGCGATCGCGGCTTTCGTACACGTCACGAACACCCTCGGGCTGAGAGACATACCGAATGGCAGAACCATGTATTGGTAGGTCTGTCCCCGAAAACCGAACCTCAGAAATTTTCTGTGTGGCGGGTAAATGGGTACGTGAAAATAAGCGTCCTTCAGATCTATCATTGTATACCAATCGCCTGGCGCAGCATGCGTAGGAGAGATGAGTTTGTCAACATTTTGAATTTGAACACTTTTAGGTATTGATTGAGAGCTCTTAGGTCCAATATTGGACGGAGCCCCCCCCCCTTCTTTTTGACCAGAAAATAGCGAGAGTAAAAACCCGTTGTTTGCCTGGTCTTTTGGCACTATTTGTATCGCTTGTTTGTTTAGTAGGGAGATTATCTCCTCCTGTAAAACATCGCCCGCCTGGCCCCGTGCCTGTGAGAAAAGTATTTCTCTGAAAGCAGGGGGTCTTGAGGCAAACTGTAGCATGTACCCTTTGGATATCGTTCGCAGCACCCACTGTGGTGCTTTGTATCGAACCCATGCTGGCAGTTTCATTGACAAGGGGAAATCTAATATTCTGTCCCTGCTCAAGAGAGGTGCAATGTCGCCCTCTAGTGGTCGGACAGAAATTTTGCCATAGGTTTGTTCCCACGAGAGAGGATCTTTTATTCCTCTCTCGTTGGAAAAAACCTGTCCCATCGTCTCGGGGGGTCCGTGGGACCCCCTGGACGTTGGGCTCATGTCTCTCATGTTCTGGGTATGTTTCATGTGTATTTCTGATGGCCCTGCCCCTGAAAGAATCAGTCGGTCTTGGCATTGAAATTTTATTTTCGAAACACAGACATTTGTTAAGCATACATTTACAGCATTTACTAAATGTGGAATGTGCAAAGTCTTTTGTCTTTTTAACGGGCGGTGGAGCATGTGTCCCGAGTCCACTCTGCTCTGCCCGACCTCCAGAACTGGGAAAACAAACGAGGGGGGGGGGACGTTGTCCTCCGTCTCCCCCGGACACAGAGATAGCTATGTCCCCCTCTTCTTTTTGTGGTCACCCCTGTAGGAGCCTGCGTGAGAGCCTCCTCTGCCTGGTGGTGACTGGAAACGGCGTCTGTTCTGCACGTTTCCTTGGCTAGCGCCGCGCGGGGCCGAGTGGCTCCGTGCTGGCTGTGCAGGCGCTGCTGCAGCCCGTTGTCCGCCACGGGGCGCCTGTGGTGCGTAACGGCGGGGGGCGGGTGCCGAGGCTTGAGGTGTGTTTTTCGGTAGGCACACAGTCATGGCCTCGTCCTCCTCCTTTTTAGATTTCAATCTGGCCGTCATCGCCGTCATGGCGTTGCCAAACAGGCCGCTCTGGGAGATGGGTTGATCGAGAAGCTCAAGCCTCTCTTGGTCTGAGATTTTGGCGTATTCTAGCCATCTCGCCCTCTCCAGAGCCACCTGGTATGCCATAGCGCGTCCAGTGGCTACCAGGGTAGCTTGAGCGAGGTTAAGCATCTCATCTAGGATTCTGCGGACCTCTGCCATTTGTTCCAAAGTGGGGTTGTCTCCTCCGTCTCGGAGTAGCACGACAGCAGAGGCTCCCAGGAGCGCGGATGCGTTCGTTGCTCGGACAGAAGAGCCCAGAACGCCGTAGGGTCGTCTATTAATCTGGGAAAACTCTTTGTCTCGTTTGGAGACGAAACCGGGCCCACGCAGTAGTCCCGTTGCTCCCGTAGAGAGGAGGTATGAAGCGAGCCCCCTTTCCATCGGAGGGAGGGTCTCGAAACCTGCTTCTTTTTTCCCGGCACACTCCAGGTGTTTCAGGGGGGAGACTGCGGCGGTGATGGGTTTAATCCATGAGCCGGAGGCGAGTCTCGCGGCGTCCTCTGTGAGAGGAATCAGCCGTTTTGTCACCTTTCTAGCTCTCGCTCCGCTGAATCCGTCGAAGAGCGAGGCTACTGGTGTCGTCTGCTCTTCCTCCTGGGGCCAGGGGACATTAGCACGGGTGGCTGCCCGCTGCAGCAGCACGTATAGATCTGCCTGATCGACTGCTGGCCCCGCCGGTGGCGCGGTGCTCGTGGTCGCCGTGGCTGTACTGGCTGCTGTGGGTCTGGGTTGGACTGAGGATATTTCTGCCTCCGCGTCCTCGGTCGGGGGAAGGATATCTTCTCCTTCCTCCTCGACCTCCGACTCGTCGGTCCCAGAGTACACTTCCTCATAATCACCCTGGTCCTCTACGGTCTCCTCGGGCTGGTAGTGCTCGAGGAGTCCAGACAGCTCGCCGTCGAGGATCGGGTTCTGTTCATCAAGGATCGGGTCCTCGGTGTCCATTTGACCGCCCCAGTCCTGTAGGATGAGGGTAGGGGGTTCAACCCCTGGTTGGTCGACCGCCATGGCGTCCTCGTTGGGTCGCGGCGGTTTGTCGAACTTTTTAATTCTCTTCTTGAGGAACTTTTGTTCGGTCACACCGCAGGCCATGCAGAAGTTCGAGCCTTCTTGCATCCCGCGGATCGCATGGTCCCTTCCCAGGCATAAGACGCAGGCGGAGTGCCTGTCGGTTCCCGTCATTGATATGCCGCACCTCTCGCACTCCTTTTGTGGGACCGGGGCTCTGTTGGACCTGGTCCGGTGTCTTGGAGCTGCGGAGGCCATGTTCACTCTTGCTTACTAAGCTTGGTGAGGTGGGAAAGGGGCCGAAAGAAACAAACACTGGGGCCGAGTATATTACACTGGCGTGTTTTATCTTTCCAGCTGGCTCGGGGCTAGCTGTGGTTTTAGCAACATGTGAGGCTGGGGAGAGCGTATTAATCTCGTCCTTCGACTCACGGCTACTATGTTAGCAGATTATGCTTTATTTTTAGCGTATTAAGCTAGGCTATAGAACGTATTAAGTTCTTTTTAGCAAGATAACGTGCGATATTATCACAGTTATATAGTCTATACCTTCGGTCGGCAGCGTCTCGCGGCCCGGGATACTATCCTGTCCTTTTGAGACTTTTCGCCGTGCTCGACTCAGAGAGGTAGACTGGGAAAAGGTACTTCTTCGATCGGACGAGAAGAAAACTGAATTGAATGAACTGACGTCTCCCTGACTGATATAAGGTGGAGGCGGGCCCGCCTGTCAGGGAGCGGTCAGAGTCCAGCCAATAGAAATTGTCTGGAGTGTATAAGGTAATACTTCTGTGATCACGCCAGAGGGCGCTCTCCCATAGCGAGACATCGAGTGAATATTTGAAATAAAACCTATTGTACCTCGGTAGGATCAGCGGTGGGACATAGGTCTGAGTGGTCTATAGTGACAAAAACTAACATAATGAAGATAGAGACTCTTTGATGCTTCAAATACTCACACCCTCGATGAGAACAAGTGGCTTCACGTGACTCATTGCCATGAGCATCATTGATGCTATCTATCTGTACTTCTTAAGCCACGACAAGTATTTGAAAACTTTAGTTACAAGCTACTTTGTATATTTAGATTACTATTACAAAGCATACATTGACCGATTAAGACATGAGCGTCGCGCTTGGCACAGACATGCGCAGAGCAAGTTCTGCCAGGAAACTCAGTGCAGTTGTTGGCGGCCGACCATTGGGCCGCCTCAGCTCCACGTTCACATCCACTCATCCGATCACACACTCATTTCATTCTCACACAGCTCTATTTAAGCTGCAAGTTTGCAATTCTCATCGCTGCTTGCTTTGCTGCGCTCATGCTGATGCTGCTGTTGTCACCTGCTGTCTTGCTAAAAATTGCTGCTCACCCTCCACCATCCCAGCTACCACCTGTCGTTCTGGATCTGCTGTTTATGTACGGGGGATTCGGAGTCCCTATAGGGTTGGGAGATGCGCTTTATCAGAGTACCTAAAAGCAGATCCAATTCATCACCAAACCATAATAATATATTGCTCATTTTATATTCAATAAAAATATCGTATTCTTATTATCCATTCATGAGTTGTCCTGACAGAACTGTTTTATTGACACATTGTGGGTTTCAGTTGATGAATAGAAATGGAGCTAATACTGTATACACGTGACTGTTTAGCATTTCAAAATGACTTGCCTTGAAGTGCACATGTTCACCAAGCAAGCTCTGCCAAAAGACAAACTGAGAGCAAACGACATCAACAAGTGGACAATCCACACCGGTGGGGGGCTATAATGGCCGGCTGTGTCCCCTGCCGCTCATGGCGATGGCATCGACAGCTGTTGATGTAAAATCGCTCGCCAGTGAAAAATGAGCGGGAACGCATGTCACTCACACCTCAAGGTTATAATCACGCCACTGACAAATCGCACGCAGCCTAAACATTGACGGCATTGACAAATGAACGTGTTGAAACAGAAGTACGTTTGACGGGAGAGGGCATAGGGTGAATAGAGATGAGACGGGAGAGGCTCCATGGGCGAGGGAAAGAGGCGAGGCGAGGTCTATATCTTCAAACGATAAGTAGAGGAGGAAGGGAGACATGAGAGAGCAGCGGGTGAAGATGACGGGGAGGTAGAGTATGGATGAAAGCGAAGAGAGACGTTAAAAGATGAATGAGATGTGAGAAAAAGAAA
>NC_137604.1:51797424-51839924 GCF_963280865.1 Gymnoscopelus braueri | reverse complement strand
AATAGGAGAAATATAAAGAGGATGGATAGAGAGAGATAACAGAGAGAGGGAGGAGGGAGAGAGAGGTAGGTAGGGAGGGAGGGAGAGATATGAAGCTATGTACAGCACAGGGAAGTCTAGTTACCTGACTGGTTAAGTAGAATAACATTGAGTAGATATCATGCAGTCACACAATGCTGTAAATTTCGACAGACCCGCAGACGGACAGACAGATTTTTCAGACATTTGGTGAATTGCCTGTAAAAGAATGGATTCCATTGTATACGCTACAACTTATAGTGGTGCAGTGGCACAAACGCTGATGGGTTGGCCAATCATGGAAGCCAATGCCTTGCCCGCACACACACACACACACACACACACACACACACACACACACACACACACACACACACACACACACACACACACACACACACACACACACACACAGTCAGTTTTTTTCTATCTCTATTATTTTGCCCGTTCTTGAAAACTGTCAAGGATGGGAGCTTGTATGAAAAATAATTTCTGTAAACCTGTGATGTGACAATGGTGAACGATAGTTATAGTGCTTGGCGAGGACAGCCCTTAACAGTCATGAAACATCTTGTTTGTGATCCATCTGTTACCAATGATAAATGTGACATCACACCATCTATCACTGCAGCTTCACGTTTACTCCTCCTCCAACCTGCCGGTTGGAATGTTATGATACTTGTCTCATTAGAGGTTTTATTTTTACTCTCACAGTCCTTACATTTCAAAATCCAAATTACTGTTGGGGGTTTTAATCGGTCCACTGACTTGGCAATGGTCCCCACAATTCTAGATCAAAGAAACAAACCAAAGCAGCTTTGAAAGGTATGCCGGCAATTCAATCAGACAATAACTTAATAAGACTGCTGAAGGGTGCTCCATCCTTGGAATGACAGTAAATTATAGAATAAAATGAAACTTGATCCCTTCAATAGTGTCTAGTCCCACTAACGTGTTTTAGAAGTCTATCTCCGTTTTCAGGGTACATGAACAACCATGTACGCAAGCTGGTCATGAATAAGCCATACGTGCTACACAACCCGATTGCCAGAGGAAACGTTGTCATTGAACGTTTTTCAAATTCCGTGCATAGACAACTGGAAAACACGAAAATCCGTGCATAGCCGCCTCGCATCTCCCCATTGTGACTAAACCATTTCGGAGGCGCGCAGTCTCAAGGGAACTGTCGCCACGTTGCGACGTTCCCTTGAGCCTACTCAGCGCCGTTTGAGTTACGTACCGATAGGCACAGAATCGTAAATTTTGTTGTGGGGACTGCTCTGCTTCCGGGTTTTTCCGGGTTGCAACTGGTTACGCCCACCGTGGGACTCGCCGTACATATGCAAAGATTTTTGGGGTTTCTAGGCAACTATGCACGGAATGACGTGCACTGGATCCGTGCACTGTATACTAAATTCTTGGAGATCAGGCTGTGCTACAAGTTAGGAAATGTATACCTTTGCCAACGGATCATGTCATCATGTGAGTGATAGAACAGGGGACTGTACTAAGAAGTCAGATTTGGGATTTAACTTTAGCAAGTTAACTTCAGCTATAACTCTGGGTTTTCAGGGTTACATCGCCATGCTTACTTATGCTGCACACTTATCTTGCTCTGGCTCTGGAGCAAGTTATGTTCTAGATAATGCTAGATCAACACAAGCACCGCTTACTGACCAATCAATGGCCTTGCTCGGTACGCGAATCATGACAATCCACTTTGCTTTCCCTGGTGAGTTCGTATATGAGAGGTATAGTATAGATTCCCATTGAAGGGAGTGAGTTATCTGTGTCAGCTTCTAGAGACGTGAGCTGTTGGCTGCAACTGCAAGCAATATCAAAGTCATTCCATTGTGCCTTTGTATATAAAATCATCTAGAGCCTGTCTTACTCGAAACACGTAATAAATAAAATCCTCTAAACAAGAGCTATTTGGTGTGCAGATCTTACTGCTCTAATCTACAAGGTATTTTTGTTGATCCATTATATTGGTCATTGGGATGTGCTTGTCTTTTTTATTGTTTCTTATTCACATTGTTATTACAAGCCTATTGACTTACGTATTTACACAGTCAGCAATGTTTTGCCAGTTGTGCTTCCACATTTGGCAGCTGCAACTGTGTTGCCTTTAGCCTGGATTATGTGCTTGAATAGTTTGCATTGTATTGTTTGTAAAATTATAGTTTTGTTTGTGAAATATACCGCTCTGCTGTCAGTATATTTGTCCATGTTAGTGATTGATCGTGTGTGTGTGTGTGTGTGTGTGTGTGTGTGTGTGTGTGTGTGTGTGTGTGTGTGTGTGTGTGTGTGTGTGTGTGTGTGTGTGTGTGTGTGTGTGTGTGTGTGTGTGTGTGCCAAACCACGGTTTTAAGGTACAAAAGGTGCTGTATTGGGAAATAGTATTTACAGTACAAGAACATGAACAAGCCACAAGCCAAGAGACAGGGGCGTTGCCAAAGAAACAAACAAAGCAGCTGGAAAACAAGAGAAAGACTGACTGACTTACAAAGTACTTATTCAAATAAACCAAAAGCCAAAAGTGTGTGTGCGTGTGTGTGTGTGTGCGTGTGTGTGTGTGTGTGTGTGTGTGTGTGTGTGTGTGTGTGTGTGTGTGAACTCTTTCATCAAGTCAAAAACATTTAACAAAGCAATCATAAAGTAACCAGGCAAAAAGTTTTTGAACGAATGGGGTGTAAATAAAGCGGTACCAAACCACGGTTTTAAGGTGCAAAAGATGAAATTGTATTTACAGTATTTATAAGAACATGAACAAGCCACAAGCCAAGGTACAGGGGCACTGCCAAAGAAACAAGCAAAGCAGCTGGAAAACAATAGACAGAGACAGACTGACTGACTTACAAACTAGTTGTTCAAATAAACCAAAAGTGTGTGCGGTGCGTTTGTGTGTGTGTGTGTGTGTGTGTGTGTGTGTGTGTGTGTGTGTGTGTGTGTGTGTGTGTGTGTGTGTGTGTGTGTGTGTGTGTGTGTGTGTGTGTGTGTATGTTGAAGTACAGCTGAATTAAGATTATGTTCCAATATTAAAGAGCATACATAAGACACATCTTTGTCTATGTTGTCCAGTTCATACCCCTTAGTGTGTTCAGTGTTGTCTGTGCTTCAGTGATCATCATGGGTCTTTTTCCAGGTTCTGCACCCCCCTTCCCCCCTTGTTGCACCAGTGCAGTGAGTGACTGATTGAGCAAGGGTGCAACCAATCAGCCACTCACTGCCTGGTGTATATGTTACAGTACATGTGGGAAACCAGTACAAGTGAGAAAAAACGGGGCATGGAGCGACCGTTTTCAGCCGCGGGCCTGAGGAGGTCGCCGCGCCAAATGGGAAGGGACAAGGCCGGGGCGAGAGCACGGGCGGCCCAGCTGGAAAAAAAAAACAGACGACAACGGTCCGCCGATCGCTGCCAATCCCCGCCTGGCTCCGAGGGCGCTTTTCGCCCAGGCGGCCAGGGGGGGGGGTCTTCGTGTCACTCGGTGGCCCCGGTCTCCCGCGCCGGAAGAACGGGCGCCGCACCCCCCCGTTCCGGTTTCTCACATGTACTGTAACATAGGCCTGAGAAACCATGTGCACTCTCAGTTGGTTGCTACAGCTATGGTGTGTGGGGCTCTCCTGTGTGTGCTCTCCAGTTATTTATATTAACTTGCCTCGAGGTTGCCCGAGGCTCTTTCCCTAAGAGCGTGATTACCTTTGAACTTTATCTTGCTTCCTTTTGCACTTGTTCTTAGTTTAATTGACCTTCTGTGTATATAGTTTCAGAGCATTTGACTCAGTGGTTTTGTTATTCGTTTTTTTGGTTCTGGAAATAAAATCTAGTTTCTTTATTGTAGTATTATCATTTCTTCTTTTCCTCGGTCTTTTAATATATGTTACTCCCCTCATCCCCTAGTATACGACTTAGGGTCGTAACACCCCTTCTGCCCTGACTCCTCTTCATATCGTTGCTGTCGGCCGAAACCTTGAATCTCCATTATTTCAACTTTTTATGTTTTGTTTTTAGAGTGCCACTCTACAAGCTCGCATTGTGATAGATCTGCTATTTCTCTATGATAATGAAAGAAAGTGGTTAAGTCTATCTGTGGGTTTCATAAATATTGAACGAATGAAAATGAGCTTGTCACTAAAATATGAACTACATTGGAGCCATTGGGACACAGGTTATTTTTCCCATTTCCTGAAAAGTAACCATTCAGAATCAGCTTTATTGTCACACATCACAGGTTTAAAAAAGTAAAAAAAAGTGGGTGAAATTAGTTTTCGTGCATAGTTCCCATTGTATCGTTATTTCCATAGAAATAAAAACATTGTGGGCATAATATGAGGTTTCCATCAGTCAGTGACTATATACTGTTCTGATTCTATCGCTCCCATCATCCCCGGCCCGCCACTCTGCTCCATTTTCTCCACACCTGCACTGTGTTACTAATACTCACTGGAGCCGCCGCACAATCACTCCCCGAATGGCAGTTCGTGTTGCAATCTGTCGCTGTTTCGCTTTTTTGTACTCTCTCTGTGTCTTTTCGGTGCATTCGCCCACACAACCTACTTTCACAGTTTTTCGTCCGTTTCTCTCGTGTTTATTTTCTTTATTTGTCTCTTTCTGTTTCCTCTCTTCTCTCCTCTCTTTATTTGTCGTGTCCTGTGTGTACAGGCAATGCACAATGTGTTACCAGGGAGGGCATCATTGTTTTAGAACAAAATAAAACAAAGCTATGATCTGACGTACACGTGCACACACGTGCACTGCATACACATGAACGGAGCACACCTTTGGCCTCGGTAGAGAACTAGATTTTCCCTGACAGGCTTTGAAGAATAACTGGTGTAATATCTCTCTTTCACAACCTGTAATATTTCACCAATGTCCCAGTGGGTTTTTCTATCTCTGCTTCTCTCACTCTTGCTCTCTCCCCATCTGTATATCTCTCTCTTTCAGTGCCTTCGGTGACACATTTATCATTTGTCGCTAACGTCACCTCGCTTCAAGAACAATGTTAGAATTATTCATACATACCAGGGTTTTAGATTAAAGGTAACAAATACTGTAATGTTGACATAAATTGGTCCATTTCTAGGCAACAATATCAGTTTAAAAAATGTTAGAGAAATGACTTAAAATGAGAAAGGTTCTCCATCTAACTATAAAATGAAGGAACCTCTGTCTGTCTGTCTGTCTGTCAGTCCGTCGTTCTGCCTGATCCGCATTTCTCTTCCTCAATGGATTGAGAAATTGATTTGAACTTGCATACGGGAATTGACCACTAGCATATGAAGAGGAAGACCGTTTTTCACTTTCCCTAAATTTAAGCTGTTTATTAATGTTTTTGTGTAAACAGCGCAGATGGAGTTCCTGCAAATGTGCGGCCACTGGCTATGGGCTCTGTTGTCACGGTTACAGTCCTTGCGGGCTATGGGCTGCATTGGGCTCTGTCAGCATGGTTATGCTCCCCGCAGGCTATAGGATCTGTAGCGCTGGGTGGATAGAGCTTTGGGGCTACAGTACACACACACACACACACACACACACACACACACACACACACACACACACACACACACACACAACGCCACGCAGAGAACGGCAAAACAGACAGAAGCTACTACAATGGAAAAGATAATAGCTGAAATCAGCAAGATGAGCTCTACTTTAAGCTTGGTGGCTACGGATGTATCCACGATCAAAGTGAACGATATTCAGGAGAGAGTGACCACTGCAGAGGGAAGAATCTCTAATATGGAGGACGACGCGAGAATTATAGCAAATGTAGGAAGTGGGATCAGAGAAGCAAAAGGGAAATTTATTTAGTATAAGATAATTCATAGATATTATTTGACACCGGCTAGATTACTTAAAATGGGAATAGTGGATAACAATACATGTTGGAAGAAGAAGTTGGCAAAGATATGCATATGATTTGGGACTGTCGCATGGTGTACCCTTTCTGGTGTAGAGTTCTTGAATTTCTGGAGACATGGGTGGGATTCACTCTACCCCCACAACCACGACTCTGTCTCTTAGGTGACAGGGCAGTGGTCCCTGGTATAACTAACAACAAATTCACCATCAAGTTACAGGTATGGTGTGTATGATATGAAATGATCATTCATGAAATATGAATGATCCTTAATCATATTCCATCATATTATATGGAAGGGCCCCAGGAGCCCTTGGAGCCCAGGAGCCCTTGAAGGGCCTCAAACCCAACGGGGCCCACACATTTGATATTTGATTAACCTATACATTTAATTTTAGTAAATTGTCGATGGCTGCGCGGTCCAGTTCCATCGAAGGGCCCCTAAGAGCCCAGGGCCCTGGGGCCACGGCCCCGGCGGCCCAATGGCTAATCCAGCCCTGGTGGAATGAGGAAATGAGACATGGGACAGATTTTGGATTCATATCAACCTTAAATAAACGAACGAACATTGACCTTGATTCATATCCTCAGACGATTATGAGAACTTCTCTTATCTATCTATCAATACTTTTATTGGGATTGCTAAACTGTGCTTTTACTTTTATTTAATTTCTTGGATTGGCTGTATTCTATGTTGTATAGTAGCCTACCACAGTTACATTCTGAACCATTTAGAAAAATCTATAAACATTTGAACTACAAAGAAATATATATATTTAATTTAAGATGATTTATTCATGGAAAGGGTGGGGCTACCAAAACAGCCAAAATAGCATCGGTTAAAATCTAGATGAAGAGAATTGCTCCTTCCTGCATCCCTCTTCTCTCTCCTCTCTTACACATTCATTCTCCCTGAGACAAATGAGCTGAAAGGCTCAGCTGTGCTCAGCCCTGCACAGCTTGGCACGGAATGGAAATGAGGTTTATAAGTGAGCCTGATCTCATCTGTGTGTGTGTGTGTGTGTGTGTGTGTGTGTGTGTGTGTGTGTGTGTGTGTGTGTGTGTGTGTGTGTGTGTGTGTGTGTGTGTGTGTGTGTGTGTGTGTGTGTGTGATCTTCAGACATATGTACAACACAATGTGGTCTCACTTTCAATAAGACACAGAAGGCTAGTAAACTTGTGGCAGAAATATACTGAGAGAGAAATTGTCTTTTTTTTTTTTTTTTGCAAACTGTATGTTTGAAGAAGAAAATGGCCTAACTATCATTTAAGACAGTATACATGATGGAAATGTGTTTCAAAAACTGCCATCCATCCTTCCATCTGCTTCCGCTTATCGCGGGAAGGTTGCGGGGTGAAGAGCTCCAGCAGAGAGTTCCAGACTTCCCTTTCCCAGGCCACATTAGCCACTTCATCCTGGGGGATCCCGAGGTGTTCCAAGGCCAGCATGGAAATATAATCCCCCCCATCTGGTCACCTTGGTCTGCCCTGTGTCCTCCTTGAGGGACATTCCCAGAGGACTTCCCTATAGGGACACGCCCAGGAAGCATCCATACTAGATGCCCGAAACCACCTTAAGTGTCATACATACTGTCCGTAAGAACCTTGGGCTGACATAGGGACTCTGGAGGGGGAAAGCGGCCTCATCGGCTATTTGAAAATAGCAGATCTACAAGCTCACAACAGCAGGGCAACAGTAGATCTGCAACACTTTAGAAATAAGCCCAAAAAAATACGCAACCCGCAACTACAAAGATTTTGAAGCAACTTTACAGAAAAACAATCTCAAAGTCACTTATAATAAGCGGACATGGCAACACTGTCCCGTAGTTAGTGTGGCCCGAATTTTGCGGCACACACTCGTGCCATATGTCAAATTGATCGGCTTCACCGGGAATCGGTGGCTTGTACTTTTCTAAGAGATACGTTGTATAGTTTAATTGATATTGATTTATTAGTGCATTACATTTTTGCCATTCATTTCAATGGGAAAATGAAAAAACTCCCATTAACGTATTTTTTTCTCAGAAACCGTAAGGGCTAGAGTTTCAAGACTTGCAGGGGAGGTTCATAATTTAGTGCGAAATTATTATAAAACAATTTACAGCAGTCGGCCTCATGGTGGCGCTATAACAGCCCCCTTTAAGTTTTGGCCTATAACTCTTGAACCGTAGGTCGTAGAATAAAAATATATTTTCCCTGGATTCCCTGGCCTCCAACAGTATTCCTCCAGGCGTATCCCTCGAGTCCCGGCGGCCGCGACCTGCGACCGGCGTCGGCGCAATCACACTTTGCAATTTCCCAGAATTGCGACGCGTCTAGTTGTACATAGTCGCAGGGTAGCACTTGCTATGCATCTGTGCACGTGTATAACGCATCATGAACATACTTATAATGCAGCATAGCAAGTGCTACCAACATAAGAAAACGTTTTGGACTATGTGGACTACTATAGGTGTAATAAAGAACGTACGGCCATCCTTACCCCTGACGCACGTGAAAACCCGTCTACATGCACTTGAACGTGCCTTTAACTGGCTTCCTTCCGCGTAAAGGAGCAGCGGCTCTACTCCGAATTTCTCCCGGTTGACTGAACGTCTCATCCTATCTCTAAGAGAGACGCTAGCCAGAGAAAACACATTTTGGCTGCTTGTATCCACAATCTTGTTCTTTCACTTCATGACCATAGGTGAGGGTAGAACGAAGATTGCCCAGATGCTGAGCTTTGCCTTCTGGCTCGGCGGTACAGCTGATCTCTTGCTCCTTCCTCCCCTCATTCGTGAACAATACCCAGAGATAATTGAACTCTTTCACTTGGGATAAAGGTCTCCTTCCCTACCCGGATTGGGTATACAGTAGGGAGGGTTCGCTAACAGCTGGACCTTTTCCAGTACCTTAACTGGACAGGGGTTGGACATTATCAAAAACCTATGAGAATAGCCTTAAACAAAATCATAAACAACCAATCAGCAGAGAATAAGACAGAAAGAATACAGTCAGTCACACTACAATTTACAATTTAAGTATTTAGCAGATGCTCTCATCCAGAGTGACCGACAAAGTGCGAGGTCGGTCGTAGAGGAACTACATCGCTGGTAGAGGAACTACATCGCTAGGAAAACTAAATATAAGGGTGGGCAAAATACTTTTCACCTCACACTTTTAACATAAATTCTTCATCAGCATAATGTATCATGCAAATGAGACATTAATTCCATCATTCTCCATTCTATTATGCAGCTGTATCAGTCATTTTTCATGTATTGCACTATTACACTGTACTTGATGCTGTGCACAGTCTGCTGGAATGAGAAGAGTCCTGCTAAGCAACACAAATGATCTGACTTAATAGAGATAGATGGGAGGGACTAAAGGGGCAACGTTGACCATTATTCACAGACACACACGTAAGCTCTCACACACACACACACACACACACACACACACACACAGCAGTTGTGAGTCTCTGTGTGTGTGTGTGTGTGTGTGTGTGTGTGCGTGTGTATGTGTGTGTGTGCGTGTGTGTGCGTGTGTATGTATGTGTGTATGTGTGTGTGTGTGTGTGTGTGTGTGTGTGTGTGTGTGTGTGTGTGTGTGTGTGTGTGTGTGTGTGTGTGTGTGCGTGCGTGCGTGCGTGCGTGCGTGCGTGCGTGCGTGCGTGCGTGCGTGCGTGCGTGCGTGCGTGCGTGCGTGTGCGTGCGCGTGTGCGCCAGTTGCCAAGTTAATTAATTGTGTGGCCTAAGCTCACTGATCCTGGGTCAGTTAACTCACTGCACAGGAAAGCGGCACTTTTCCATACTGGCAACTAGTCTCAGAGGGCATGTGTCATTGCACATGACTATTAAATGACTATTAACATTAGCTATTTTGTGCAGTTTTCATTTTACATTGATGTCATATACATATATACGGTACATAATATGAAAACATCAGCACTTTATTGGCCAAACTGCTCTTATCAGTGCTGCCTGCTGGATCTAGATGTGTATCTAATAGAGTATATACACACGCAAGGTTTGTCAAGAAACATCTGAATATAACTCAGAAATTGCAAGGTTGGGAGCTTTTAACATTGATGAAAACATATACACTTATTATTTCCACCAGGCTGAATGCCGGGGCCGGAGATCATGCTTTCACACCTGTCTATCTGTATGTCTGTTTGTGTGTCTGTGGCTAATCGCAAACTACACGGTATGGTGCACCGACCAGCATCTCTTGTTCTTGCTTCCACTTGGTCAAGGAATTAAACTCTTGAATATCCATATTGCGTGTCCATATGGAGTGGAACTAGCCAATATGGAGTCGATATGGGGAGGTACAACCCCCCACCCCCCTTACCAAACTGAACCCTGAATTGAGCCCAAACTGTTTCTCCAGGAACGTTACAGTACATGTCTAGTGCCAATTGTTGTTTAGTAATGTAAACAAGACTGTATAGGAATGTAAGTGATGTTGTGGAATTGATTTTCCTTAAGTAGGAAATTAATGCTTACCTGTATTATGTTATGGTATTGGCTTGTAACACTGAGAAGAAGATTGCTAACCCTACAGTATAAAAGCAGAGAGAGCTCTCTCTGTGTCCACAGATAGGCCTTAATTGTTACATTTGGGATCTCAGCGTCTAGTTGTGTGCAGGTGATGCACAACTATAGTTGAGCTATAGAAACGTTTGCATCCTGAGTCTGCCTTTCTACCGCCTCCCTTGACCTTTCAGTGAAGCATTTTCACAACCCGTTCATTAGCTCCGCCAGGCAAAGCAGGGTGGTTTTTACCCCTGTGTCTGTGTGTGTGTGTTTATGTTAGACTGTCCACAGCCAATCTTGAAAACTACTACACCATTCATCATCAAATTCCACAACAAATTCCAACAACACTGACGATGTGTCCAAGTTTACCATGTGCACTCTGCATCGGTCACGGACAATTCATGGATTGTGAATTCATAATACCAGACTCACAGACCCACGTGATGTTTCTTTCCTTTACCTATAGCAGTGGTTCTCACACTTTTTCATGTCAAGGACACCCAAATGGATGTATGTGATGTGAAATATTTTGTGCCAGAGACCGCCAGAAGAGAAAATATATATTTTTCAAATTTTTAAAGTATAAAATAGGTTTTAAGTGGTAAAACTGATTGTGACGCTACATTAACACATTTTGCTGGGGACCCCCTCAAGGACCCCTGGGGGTCGTCAAACCCCACTTTGAGAACCACTGACCTATAGTACTGAATACTACTGTAAAACTCCTCTTTCCTTAGTATAAGTACTGCTAATCAACACATTGTTGATATTCACACCGTTTCTTCTTTGGTAGAACTGAAACCCCCTCTTCAAACTTGAAAACGACATATTCCCACTGGTATGCCTAATTAAGGAGCTGTGATGTATTTTTCATCATTACATCATAACATTAAGATTAATTAACACAAGAAAGGGTCTGTGTCCTTTGATGACACCAGTCAAGAGAAGAAATTCAGACTTACTTAAGTCTTGCTCTTGCATGAATGTAATTACTATAGATTAACATTATGTCTCTTTTTGAAAGGGGGAGGGGGGTGAGTAAGTGTTACCACCAGTTATTCGTCATGTTGGGTGACTGTGACCCTGGCATGGTTTCCCAAGAGAATTGTAATACACAACATCAGATAAAGGTGCTTGCATACTAGTAGTATGCACAATTCTGGCCCTCTTATGTCACATGCTACCCTATGAGATGTGAAAACATAATTATGTCACATTGTGACCTACATTTGCTGGGGCAATGTTTTTCCTTGAGAAAACAGAAGCAAAACAAAAATGAAGGACAAATTTTAACCCAGTGTTGGCTTGGCAGAAGAGGACAATGGCTTGGCAATTGTCCAAATGGAGCTGCTAATCTACACACAAATAAATATCTTCTCTTTATTTTTACGTATTGGAAGCTGTTATAATGGAATCGCATCAACTATCATTTTAGCACCACCACAATGCAGACATTATTTCTGACATTGCCAGGACTCTGTCGCAACAACCTACTGTATGATGGTATGGTTGGATTGTGGATGGCCATCTTTGACCATGTCGCACTGAATGACCCAAGACAATGATTTGGACACAATTGGCAAATTATTACAGAGTAAACACTGTTGTATTTGTCCACAGCGTGTGGAATATACTATAAGTGGGGCGGCAGTGGCTCAGGGGTAGAGTGGCCGGTAGAGCAGCAGGATGGGAACCGCAAAGTTCCCAGTTCGATCCCGGGCTCCCCTAGAGTTAATGTCAAAGTGTCCTTGAGCAAGACACTGAACCCCTAATTGCTCCCGATGAGCAGGTTGGTTTCCTCCGCCATCGGTGTATGAATGTATGGGTGAATGTAATGTACAATCTATTTAAAGCGCTTTGGATAAAAGTGCTACAGTATATAAATGCACCATTTACCAAGTATGTGCTGGCTGGCAGTCTAGCTGCTAGATTCCCCAAGGCCACATTCATGTATTTCTCCCTTTTTCTGACCATTGCTTATTAGGCCAACTTCCAACCATTATAACACATCGCATCTGCTTTACAAATGCACAGCACTGAGCCTGGGGAAGTACAAGAGATCAAGGGAAAAGTCTAACATGAATCTCTTGTGAAAGAGTATTCTTTAGCAAAGGGCAGATTTGCAATATCAACCAAGGTTAACTCATGGTGCTTCCCACTGCAGGTACCGGTACAACTCAACTCCGCTGTGCTCGCTTTTGGTACCAATGCAGACAGATCCCTTTAAATGCTGTCATCATAATGACATACAAACCTCTGCACAGGAGAGTAAGGCAAAAGTTCTGGAAACTATCTCTGTGTTGGTTAAAATAAAAAAGAAGGGAGCAATATACTGTGTAGACGTTCCCTTTTTCTTCACTTGATTATTTTTGGGTCAATATTGATTAATTTCACATTTACAATGGCTATAGTCTAAAAGTTAACAATATTCAGGAGCTTTCACAGTATAAAGGAGTCCGTCATGATGCACTGACGCTTTAGTGACGATTCTCTCTGACCACCAATGCAGTGTTTTTTCACATCACCTTTTTATATCGCCTAAACTCACTTGGAAGATCGACAGAGGTGATACGGAAACATTACCAGGTGGTACCAGGTGCTATCCACTCTCTTTCCCAATGAATAAAAGGTGAGAAGACTTGGCTAGAGTCTAGGTAGCAATATGCATGCATACGTGCTTCAGTCAATTCATGTGCAAGGGGTTAAAGAGGGTCAACTTCCTCCATCTGGCAGGTGACATCTCTCTCTCTCTCTCTCTCTCTCTCTCTCTCTCTCTCTCTCTCTCTCTCTCTCTCTCTCTCTCTCTCTCTCTCTCTCTCTCTCTCTCTCTCTCTCTCTCTCTCTCTCTCTCTCTCTCTCTCTCTCTCTCTCTCTCTCTCTCTCTCTCTCTCTCTCTCTCTCTCTCTCAACACCTAGCCAGCTCTCATCTCACAGCTCTCTTTGTTTTCCAACTACACATCTTGTGTTCCTTGGGGAAAAAAAATGCACAATGGCTGTTAATTTTAGAGGACACATTTCTTTCATTTCATTTCTTTGTAATTTGCATATTGCACTGTACCACTGTGCTGCTGTTCCAGCAGTTTGACTAATTAAAAATACAGTAAGCGTGAATCAAATTCAGTTTATGCGGCTAAATGGCATTTTTAAACAGTTATCTGTCTATGCTCTTATTTCTAGTTATTCCCTACTGTGTAGAATCACTAACTATATACAGTAGAAAGAAATGCCACAGCAGTTTTAAGAATGGCTGGACTCCCCCAAGAAAATCAACCCCAGCCTAAGCTTGATTTGGCAAATTCCCCACACCTGTCGAATTCCCCACACCTGCCATTTGATTAATTAGTCAGTCCACTTTTCACAGTCAGTTTGCACTCTACAGACATTCTCCACAGATATTTACCACTGCACAAGGACTTTTCCATATGGGCACAAAGGGAACACAGACAGACAGACAACGGGTACTCTGACAACGCGGGTATAACAGGTATTGCATGACCCGAGTAGGCCGGTACCCAATGGGCACTGGTCTAGTGTGAGCTTAAATAACCTTTAATACGGTCAAATATATCGTCGGTGTCCAGCCGGGACCAGCTAACTCCATTTTCAGTTTTTTTTTTTTTTTCATAAATCAACGCTATTGAACCCCCTCTACGTCTGTGTACATTTTTTTTTAATAATAACATATGAAAAGTATTAAAAAGCGCCTCTGACGAAAACTCCTAACTCCATTGGACCCTCAAACTGTCTGTCAAAAACAAACAACTCCCCCCTCCTCTCAGGCTCTCAGAGAAGCTCTGCTCTGTATGAGGCAGACAGCCAGGGAGAAGATTTTTCAATGCTTTTGGGAGAACGTATAAGAGAATGTATGTGCAAGGTTTTATAGATGTCACCCCAGTAAAGAGGAGAAGGGTGTCTTCACAAAGGTCATCTGCTCGTGTTTTCTTTTTAAATGTTAATGGACAGAGAATGAGTGTGTGCAGGAGTTTGTTTCAAACATCTCCAAGAGCTCAAGGAGATCATTCCAAAAGACTTTCACAGCTTGTATGACAATCTAAAGCACTAAGAAACACCCACCACACACACGCAACACACAACATACAAAAGTGTGATAATAAAATGTTGATAGGTATATGATAGGTAAATTCAACTGTGGTTGTTATTGTTAGTGCAGTAGGCTACAGATTTGATAGGCTACAGATTCAATTTTTTATGAATGTATTTTGTATGTATATGCCATTTATTTATTGTTGGTGTGCCATGATTGCTTTTGTTAAATACATGATTGAGTATTGAGGCAGAATTGTTTGTTGCACTCAACTGTAGAAGAACAACAGTGGTAACAGTTAGATCCATGGTTGTTTACAATGCATGTTCAAATAAAAGTTGTTTAAGTACAGAATTCAGCTTGATCTATACTTAGTATATGAGGATGGCGCTCACCATAAATAGCTGATCTCCAAGCTCACAATGCGTTGTGATGTGTTGTGAGCTTTGAGATCCATTGCCAGCTGTTCTTATCAATGATGGACAAAACCTCGTAACTCCACTTGCGCTGGATTTGTGTTTGGACAAAACTCCTAACTCCACTTGAGCTGGATTTGGGTGAAGTGGTGATAATATAATGACACATGCAAGTATCTGATAATACATAAAGTCACAATACCAAGTTTGATGAGGCAGTATTGCTTTGTTTTAAAAATATACGTTTTTCTTCATTTTCAGAAAAATTGATATTTTGTTTTTCATTTCCTGAACAATTACCATTTTGGATTTAGCTGGTTCCGGCCGAACAGCAGAGAGTTATGTATATTCATTTAGAATAAGTTTAGCAGTTACTGCACCAACATTTTATACAAATCTGACAGCTCCATTCCAACTGTGGCTAATGCACAGCACCTAATCATCTCTGCTGCGTCTGCTGACCCAGAAGAACAACAAAGTATAAATATGCTTTCTCTTTAGTTTTGCTTTATTGATATTATAAACAAAATTCCACTATTGTGCCAACATTTCAGGTGTAGTCTTTATCAAGATAGTTGGTGTGGTACACAGTATACTGTATAATGATTTGATGATTTCTTCTCTATTTCCCTTTGCATCTCGGTAAAGTTCCTAACCCTCCAGCCATGAATTTCACCAAACCAACCATACAATATCAGGCCTCAGGGTTATACTGCCTATGACAACTGAACTGACCAATCAGCACAAGCTTATCACGCTTAACTCTCTGTCCTTTAATCACTCCCTTTACCCATATCATATTGCGGGTTCGAGTCCCGATCCCGACAGCCTTTGCTGCATGTCACCCCCATCTCTCTCCCCATTTCCTTTCAGCCAACAATCCTATCTTATCAATAAAGGCATAAAAGCCACAAAAGAAAATCTAAAAAATAAAACTAACTTTCCCACACCAGCTACTTTTATACAGGCAGAATCTAATTTGAGATCAAATCATTTATTTTTGTTGCCAGACCCAAGGGGTCGGCCTACATGAGGCTTTGTCCCTATGTCGTCCATACATGGGCATAAAAGAGGGTTCAAGTTTCGTCCCCCATAGTGATGGAAGCTCACTTTTTTTTTAAAATGATTTTTTGAAGTGCATAATCCTATTTATAGGTTATTAATGTCATCATGTGTCTCGCTAGCCAATCACAGTGCTGAATAGAGTCAGACAATTTCGTCCCCCTTTCGTCCATACATGGGCATAAAAGGAAAAGGAATTTATTCTGGGTCTGGCAGAACCAGGTCTCCTGGTCTTGTTTACTTAAAAAAATATATAAAACAAACTTTCCCACACCAGCTACTTTTATAGAGGCAGAATCTAATTTGAGATCAAATCATTTATTTTTTACTTCATCAATGGCGCATCTTTTTCCTGTCAGCATTGATGCTGACAATTTCTTGCAATGCTTTTTTGTACGTTTTTTGGTTTTGTGCTCCTGTCACTCCACTACTTGAAAAAAATAACTTTTTCAGCCAAACACGACAGTCAAGTTTCAGAGTTTGAAAATCTTTTCATCATGGCTTATTTGCACATCTACCTATGCAAATCAGCATGAGTAGACATGCACATCCAATTCAGGACAACAACAAGTACACTTGCACAGAATCAAGCAACTCGATTTGTGTTCCATGTTGGTTCCCACGTTGGTTTTCTGTATAGGCTCTTTTCTCAAGAACAATAGTAAGAATAATTTAAGAAAAGTTTTGTGAATGAGACCCAATATTTTCTGTTATCATTGAGCATCCTGCAAAAACAGACTAGACTTTGTTTCATACAGTAGATCCACACAAGCATGTGCACAGTCAGATAAGGCCCATGGGGGGCTTGAACCGCAGCCCTCTTGCCCTCAAAATCGAAAACGCCTTCTTTTTTTTTGCTGTGTTGTATTCAAAAAATTTCTCTTTTTATTTTTATAAAAATGCTATAAAATATAGAGGTAGTAAGTAGTATCCTATCCACAACAACATACAGTACACCTTATCAATTGAAGAAGTACCCCCCCCCCACACACACACACACACACACACACACACACACACACACACACACACACACACACACACACACACACACAATGGTTTTAGCTCAAGAAACCGCGATGCAACGCCTTGTGAGCTTGTAGGTCGGCTATTTTCGCTACTGTTCTACGATACTTTTGTACGACAAAGTAGGGCATTAATTTACGAAAAAATATACAAAGTTGAAATATGGAGATACGAGGTCGCCCGACAGCAACGATATGCAGTGTAACAGTTTAACACACTGTGTGATTATGCATGGCGGATGTGTGGCAGCGTCAGCCTGGGAATAGCATGTCCCAGTGGGGTGAGTGCGCTTTTTTTTTGGGAGGCCTCTTGCCTCCCAAAAGGTCTGTGCACAACCCTGGATCAACGTAGAAGTAAAACATGTCAGATGTTTTGTTTATTTTCAGTAATGAATGGAATTCCCCCAGGGAAGCCAGAGATAGGAATGTTTTTGGTGGAATCTTCATAGCATGGTGCTGCCAACGTGGTTTCTCAAGTAGAGAACTGCCAAAAATAACAGGGTGGATTGTGCCAGGGGAGGTGGGTGGATGGGGTTCAATTTCAAAAGATGACAAAGAGAGGGAGAGAGACAGAGACAAGTGAGAAAGCGAGAGAGAGATGGAAGAGAAAGAGCAAAAGATGAAGAGGGAGCCAGAAGAAGTGGTTTCACAACATTGGTATTAGTACATGTTTCCAAAAGCGCTCAGAAGCAAAGGACCTTGCATGCATGCATGCACGCAGCGATACCTCCCTCTCTCTGTCTCTCTCAGTGTGACTGTGTGTGTGTCTGTCTGTCTGTCTGTCTGTCTGTCTGTCTGTCCAACTCACACATGAAATGTTTTAGTATTTTTTCATAAATAAAAATGTCAGTATTGAATCGTCCTATCATCGTCAGGATACTTTGGGTCCATCCCCAAGTCTCTTAAATTGCATCCATTTTTCTCCCACCTGCATCTTTTCAAGGAAATCTTGAGGAGAGAGGGAACGAGGAAATGCGTTTTTAAAGAAATGAGACATAACACGAAGAAACGTCCGTTATTGATTACAACAGCACAGCTGGATCTGCTGCCAGTGTCTGTCATTACCGTTATTCACACTGACAGAAAACAGTAGCCCACACCCCCTGCCTTCATCATCAGACTCCGTTTAGACACATTTACGTTCATTCACGTTCTTACTGAGCCATTTGTCATAGTTTGCCACACTGACAGGCTGACATTACCTGCTTTTTGATGGCAATGAAAGAACCGTATGAAGCCTTGCCTTGCTATGCTATTTACTCTGATTAGCATTATAGCAGATCCATTATTTTTGCTGTTTGATGATGTTTTAAGGTTAAAGGGAATGCATTAAAAGCTGTAGCTTTAGCCTACACCTTTTTCTGACTGCAGAAATATTTAAGTTGTGTTAGTGTGCTGTTGTCTGCAGTATTTAAAGGTCTGGTGAAATGAAAAATATGTTTTTCACACTTTTAGAGCATATCCGTGGTCATCATATAGGGCATATCCTTTTTTTGTGTATTTTTGTATCAAAAAGTAATTAAAAAGCCAATCTTAATTACTTCCTGTGAACGAAAACATGCTGCGTGATGACATAGATACACTTTCATGAATATAAAATAATTTCGTTTTGAATCTCATTCAAGATGAGAAGGTGAATTACTCATTTTAAATTTACTAAATTTTCAGTTACAAATTTACTAAAATATGTAACTGAAAACATTGTAGGTTAGAAATAAGCCACATAGTAGCAAACATGCAATAGCTTGTGCTCACATGCCATATGGGACATATTCCATCAAGAACAGGAGCATTCAAGAAGCATGCAGGAGTGCTTATGTCAAATGAAATAAGAGATTTGGAACAACAAGAATGGCTTCTGGTTCAATGGAGAAGCTAGAGAATATCAAACAAGAGACTTGAGATGCGCCTTCTTCCTTTTACCATTCCATTACTACCTGTCATCTCTCATCCCTCTCTTATATTCGGGCTCTGTCTTGGTCTTAATTATCGGCTTCCGGTGACAGAGAGAGGGAGTAAACACTCCTGACAAGCAGGCAGACACACACACACACACACACACACACACACACACACACACACACACACACCCCCCCCCACACACACACACACACACACACACACACAGACAGACACACAAGCTTTCTGTAACTAGTACACACAATGACTTATCGTAACACACACTGCGTGATTTGAGTTAGAAAACTGAAATCACAACAGAAGAGGATGCAGTATTATGAAGAATAAAGGATTACATGCACGCACGCGCACACACACACACACACACACACACACACACACACACACACACACACACACACACACACACACACACACACACACACACACACACACACACACACACACACACACACACACACACATAAAAAGTGAGAACAACAAGTAATAAAAAAAAAGGTGATATTGTAGGCAGGCTGTGGAGACTTGTCAAGTGAGAGCTGGTTGGAAATGAAAGCGGGGGCGAGCAAGGATTAATTACATGTAGGAAGAAGATAGAGAGAGAGAGCAAGAGAAGGTATGAGAGCATACAGTTAATGAGAGAACAAAAAGACGCATGATAGAGAGAGTGATGGAGAGGAAAAGAAAGTGGGCTTGGGTGCTGCTGACTATTTTTCATACCTTCATACATTCCTGACATTTCACCAGGATATACTGTAAATTCCGATTAAAAAGTAACTAGTAACTAAAGTTTTCAAATAATTGTAGTGGATTAAAAGTGTAATAATTGCCTCTGAGACGTAGTGGAGTAGAAGTAAAAGTACTGAAAATTGGAAACACTCCAGTAAAGTAAAAAATACCTAAAAATTGTACTTAAGTACAGTAATTGAGTAAATGTACATAGTTACTTTACACCACTGGTGGTGACAGAAGTCATTCTAGCATGTATGACATAGTCTATCTATAGCCTACAATGCTATGTGTCTAATATGCCTACAAGTCGATCTGGGTTTAAATATGTATGCTGCATGGAATAATGAATAGATAGGAACTAAGTGCCCTTCCTCCAATGATACATTGCTATAGAATCTGGTGACACTTGTTGCCATGGCTGTCCAGTGGGCTGAACAGAGATGATGTGCGGGTGTTGGTGGCAGACTGGCAGTTGAATAAAAATAATCATACAGTAGGGCTAATGAACTGCTTTCAGTGGTGGAAAAAGTACTCAAATGTTTTACTTAAGTAAAAGTATCAATACTGCAATGTAGAAGTACTCTGTTACAAGTAAAAGTCAGACATTCAAAACTTACTTGAGTAAAAGTACAAAAGTATTGGTATCAAAATGTACTTAAAGTACCAAAAATAAAAGTACTAACATGTTTGAAAATAGCCGATCTACAAGCTCACAACGCGTCGCAGCTCGTAGATCTGCTATTTTCAAATAGCCTTGGTATAAAATAGAGCTAAAGTAGTTAATGTTTTATAATGTAATAATTTATATCTGCAAAGTAACTAGTAATTAAAGATTTCAAATAATTGTAGTGGAGTAAAAGTACAATATTTGCCTCTGAGATGTAGTGGAGTAGAAGTAAAAGTATATTGGAAATACTCCTGTAAAGTAAAAGTACATCAACATTGTACTTAAGTACAGTACTTGAGTAAATGTACTTAGTTACTTTACACCACTGACTGCTTTTGTATTCAAAATAAAGTTACGTGCCAATATCTTCATGATTCCATGTCTGCATGATTCCATGTCTAATGGAAAGAGGAGCATTTGAATTTTTTATGGTATTGAACATTACAATAATTGATACTGCCCAAGCCTAATAGAGAGAAACAGGACAGGAGGAAAGGAGAGGAGAAAATTGGAATGGGAAGGTGTGAGGTAGGAGAGGAGATGGCAGTGGTGTATGAAGGATAGAGAGGAGGGGATGCAGAGATGGAGGGAGAGAGAGAGAGAGAGAGAGAGAGAGAGAGAGAGGACGTATAGACGTGAGTAAGTGGTACATCTGTTATCCCTCGGTCTGGTAATCCTCCTGTTCACCTTGAGTTTGTACATGTCTGCTGTCTGCCACAGCGTCCCTGCTATCTGTCACTCTACCAATTAGTCTGTAAGGATGTCCCAACACACATGCAATTGTCTCTTGATGCATTATCCCCATGGGTTTCAGTTGAAGTGAACCACCTGCACCTTTGGCGCGTGTGCGTGTGCGTGTGCGTGTGCGTGTGTGTGTGTGTGTGTCAGGGGTGAAAGTGGGCCGGCACGGTCCGGAACGGCGTTCCGGTAAAAGATTTGGTCCCGGAACGCCGTTCCGTTAAGAAAAATTCGAAGGTAGTTGTGAAAATCCCATATTAAATAACCTGCCACAGACCCATGGCCATGTTCAAGAAGAAAACATAATCTACTAACGTCAGATTAACATACACAATTATTAAATTTTCTAATAAAGTGCTTTTGAATTGTTCCACTGTGTGTTTGTGTCAGCTTAATCCGTGCTATTTTTACGGTGTTTATTTATTTTACGGAGCCGAGAGGAGAAGCGTCTCCTCTTCTCCCCAGCGAAACGAAACTGGGACTGGGATCAATTCACTTTGCAGCTTGGAGATCCGGTATAAAACGGATACGGAAACGGCCGTTGTCCGTGCCTATGTGTGTATGTGCAAATTACCGGATAAAGAAGGCGGGCTTTACGACGAATTAAATCCCACCAACGTTCAAAACATGTTTCTGGTTGGCTGACAGACTAGCATAGTTAGTTCTGATTGGTTCAACAGTATCAACACGTCTTTTCTGGAGAAAAAAAGAAAAGAAAAGAAACGCGAGGGGAAATAAACACTGTTTTGATGAAGAATGCAATTTTAAAAATAAATGAAGCACAATGCAACGAAAACTAACTGAGATGTTTAAGAGAAAAGAAGACAGAGTTGAAGAAGCTGACAATGTGGTTAAAAACAAAGTTTGTAGAACAACAACGCCCAGGTACAGTGGTGGGAAAAGTACTCAATTACTTAAGTAAAAGTATCAATACTGCAATGTATGTATGTAAAGCACTCTGTTAAAAGTTTGGAATTGAAAATTTACTTGAGTGAAAGTACAAAAGTATTGGTATCAAAATGTACTTAAAGTACCAAAAGTAAAACTACTAAAATGTTTGAAAATAGCAAATCTACAAGCTTGTGGAGCTTGTAGATCGGCTATTTTCAAATAGCCTAGGTATAAAATAGGGCTAAAGGGATACATTTTTTACATTAGTATAAACCCATTTTGTTTGAATATTTTATTAGGCAGAAATTGTTTTTTGTGATAATAAATTGGTAAAATCAGGCAAAAATATGAATTAAATAACATAACCCTAACCTAACTCCTAATCCTAACCCTAAAACCAAAATAAAGAAACCAAAAACTGGAAAAAAAACGAACCCAATCCGCCCAGAACCGCGAAAAAAACGGACCCAATCCGCCCAGAACCGCAAAAAAAAAATCGCCCCGCGCGGCTTCGCCGTGCGGGCGAACGCACTCCCCCGGCCGCTCGGCTTCGCCGCGCGTCCTCACAGTTCCGGCAAGAAAACTCAGCCACTTTCACCCCTGGTGTGTGTGTGTTGCATCTCTGCGCTGTTGCATCACATTCAAGACAGATTCTGCTAACAGCTGTCAGCACCACTGCCCTAATTTAAACATGTATAGTGTAGACTCACCTCTTCAGACTCCACCTCAGCACGTAGCACTTGACGACCTTGCAGGATTATGCAACGGCTAAAATGTAACTTAAATAGCATGTTATGTAGACAGATGCCAGGTCATATAGTATAGTATAGTTTCAATGTAGGATGATGATAGGTTCTTGGTTTACGTATGTATTAGTTATTATTAGATTATTGGTTTACTTATGTATTACTTTATTATTAGATTACTATTTTATGCATTTGAAGTATTATGTGTATTATGATGTATTATGATGTATTATCTTGTGTCCTTGCTTACTGTAAATCGCTCTGGATTAACACATTGCGTGCCAATCGCGTAGTTCTACGCGAGCCTAAATAATTGCGCAGCGTGCCAGTCGTGTAGTTCTACGCGAAGTGGTCTTTTTTTTTCTTTTTTTCCGCAGTGACACATTTCATTGTAGGCCTCCCTCGCAGGGACACATTTCATTGTAGCACACCCGGATATGGAAATATCCGTATCGTTCCCATCCGCCGCCGCTCTAAAGCTTCCCCTAATCCGCCATTATCTCAGAGTTTTTTTTCTCCTCGCTGAACGCTGTTTAACAGAAACCGCGACTACTGCTAAATGGAATGTCGCCGATTGAAACGGTCTTCTCTGGGCCACTCACACAGCTACCCTGTGTGTCTACAAACAGTTTAACGTGCAATCTTAAGGTATTTAGCGAGGTCTGTGGCGACGCGAAAAAAACAAAAAAACAACAATAAATCGCTGGCACTGGTGAGTACATTATGATATTAAATAAACTCTGGCGTGGAATGTGTTAAGAGCGTCTGCTAAATGCCTAAACTGTAAACTGTAAACTAGTGTTGTTGTTAGTACGAATAAACACAGAAGCACCCGGGAGGAAGTGGACTATACTACGAAAGGGTAGGAGCCAAACCTTCTACACAAAAAAAGGAAGTGGTGCCCCCAGGGCAAAAATTTAAAAAGTGGTGCATAGGAATGTATGGGGTTCCTCCTGACCCTGACTCATTTGACAGTAAAGTATAGCAGGCATTCACCATTAATAGAAATGGTCACAGTAGTAGACACGAGGCCTACTGCTAGCATTTCCCACACAGGCTAAATGGTATGCCTGCCCTGGAGTCAACGTTCTCAGCAGTAAAGGAGTCAGTTCTTATGAGCCAGGCACTCCTCCTACTATGAATCTGTCTCTCTCCCTCCTCCCATCTTCCTCTCTCTCCCTCTCCCTATCTCTCTGTTTGTGTGTGTATGGGTATGGCTATTTCTGTTCCGTCTTTGACCCAGAGTTAATGGTGTTTGTCTAGCTGTGTTTGTCTAGCACTGATGGTGGCATTTTTCACCAAATATAGGCTCTTCTTCCCCTCATATGTACTTGTTCCATGGTCAGACAGTGCACCGCTACAAACAAATGTTACAGAGACATTCGCTGACAAAGAATTCCCATTTTGCACGATGCTTTTCCTTACAGAATCGGAAGATATGATGCATTAGTATTAACAAGACAGCATAATAACATTGTGGCCTCCATGTCCAATTTGTAGCCATCGATAGTAGTTTATTGTGTGTACAGTTCAGAGTAAACTAGCCTGCATGTTGTAAGTCAACTCTGAAAAATCATAATATAATGTATGTGTCAACACGAAGGTAGAGAGCTAATCAACTTTGATCAAACATAATTACAGTGCAGATTTGAAAAAACGCAGAGCAGTTTACCACTTCAATGGGGATGTGAAAATATTTGACTCGCCTCAATCTGTGATGGATTACTGTGTAGCAAAGTTATAGCCTCCTGCAGAGGAGGTGTAAACAAACAGCATCTGTCAGATTCTGGCTCCCTGTTGTCCTATTATATCTTGTAGTAACATTTTATTGTGTTTCCTGGTTTCACTGTTGTAATTAGGTTTACAATGTGTACAGACATGATGGTAAAATATGCAGGACACTAATACCTACTAACCACTAATAACCTCTAGTGCGCAACTGCGCATGCTCTATGCCATGGATGGTCTCAAAATGTCTCAAACAGAGATAATTACAGGGGAGTATGCGCTGGGTGAGAAACTGTTATTGAAAGGAGTTGGCGGGATATTCTGTGCCCTCTCCAGATATTATATACCGATCCTGTGCTAATTCTAGTCTTTCTCCAGCCAATCATGTATTTACTGTGTGTGATTATACTCACCTGTGTCTTTTTAGCCCTGTATTCTCTTTTATGTTTTTCTTTTTACCAGGTTGCTAAACCTGGTCTATATCTACACTAGCTAGTCCTGACTTGTTTGCTAGTCCTGACTTTTGTGTGACTTTTTCCTCATTGGCTGGTCCTTTAGCCAATGAGGGATCAATGTCCTCTCAGAATATGGGATCTAAAGACGACCCGCAATACTGTGTTCAGCCACTGTATGTATCTCTATGAACTGTGGCGCTGTTCCTCATTTGGCCTTTCAACGTTGCCATGTTTAGTGAGAGCAATAAGCAACCATATGGGATCTAAAAACTTTGCCATGTTTAGTGAGAGAAATAAGCAACCTGGTATAATATATTTTTTTAATATCTTGTTTCCAGATTGTCTGTTTATGTAAGCCTCTGTTTGTTTGTTTGATTGATTGATTGATGTAGTTTATTTAGTAAGACATGAGAATAGTACATGACAGTACATAACAGTACATGGAAGTACAAATTCACAATACAAGGTCTACTAAACTGGAACTCTCATTAAGCACGCAGCTTGTTTAAGATGAGAACCCCATGCACACAAATCATGATGACATATAAGAGGCAGACAGATATACACACTACTATACAGAATGTCATACAATCAGCTTTCAGGTTACTGGTATGAAGAGAGAAAAAAATATATATATACAAAAGAGGAAAATGAAGGAGGGGGGGGGTAGGTTAAGACTTAGACAGGGGCCATTTTCGAATTGCAGCCTCCTGAAGGTGTATCTTTAGGGCAGTTTTGAAAGTGAGTAGGGTTTTACACTCCTTTACTCCTTTTGGTAGGGCATTCCACATTTTTGATGAATAGCATGAGAACGAGTTCATTCCCTTAGTTGAGCCAAATCTGGGTTGAACATGATTTGTGGAGCTGCCTCTGGTGTTATGATCATGGACTTCATTAACATTTTGGAAGTATTTTGACAAATACAGGGGGATCCCAATGTTGTGGTGTATCTTGAAGACCAGGCCCATAGCAAGTTGCTGTACTCTGTCCTCAACCCTAAGCCATCCAATCCTAGCAAAATGAGCAGGGGTTAGATGGGTTTTGTGATTGAGGCCAAGAAGTAGCCTTACAAGTTTGTTTTGGGATGTTTGGAGCCTTGTTTTTAAGGCCTTGGAGGTGTTGTGTAACCCTGTGTATGTTAGCCTGTTTATGTAACCAGTGGTGGACAGTAACAAAGTACACTTGAGTACTGCACTAAAGCACATTATCTTTTTAAGTTGAAGGATTTTAAGGTAGGCTGCTTATTATTGTTACTATTATTATTATTTTCTGAAGGGGTCATGTGTGTTTACTGTTCAAACCTTTGGACAGGGAACAGATATGCCACATTCTAAAAACTGGGACTATGCACAGAGCTTATTCTGTCTGATGCCAATTCCAGGCTGCCACCCACCATAGGAGGTCCATAGACCCCTACCAATTTGGTAACGGCAAAACAGATCCACAGACGACGCCAACACTACATAAACTGCCCTCTTGCACCTGGAGAAGAGGAATATAATGACATGCCGAAAATAGGGATGCCAGTGTAAGTGGTTAATCTCAGCTGACTGACAATGTTGTGTCTGCAGTGGTGGAAAGCAACTAAGTACATGTACTCAAGTACTGTAGTTAAGAACAATTGAGCAAAGATTTTCTTTATTTTAAGAACATTTTGGGAATTATGCTTTAATTGAATAGGGGAGTGTACTGCGGTGATACAGGAAACTGGAGAGACGAGACATAACAGGATCATATGGTCACTTACGCTGACTGACCAACTTTATCGTCTTATTCATTCCTACTTGTTTTCATTTCTCACTTGACATTAATGGTAGTTTTCTTGAAACAGGCGCAAATCACAAGATGAAAATACAAATGCTGATAATGAGGCACAATTTCAGAGAGTTTCTGCTCATGGCTATTCATGGTGTGTGGTTGAGTAGTCAACACAGTGGAAGAACGTAATTAGTTGTGTGAAGAATGAACAAATTTTAATTTGTAGCACACCTGGCACACTGTGGAATCTGGGCATGATTGTCAATTTGTGCATTTCTGAGAATTACACATGTCGGACATAACTAGCCTGGAAAAACCACCCCGGTTGCGGAAATCACATTTCAGTTGATTTCAGCAGAGGAAATCAAATGAAATGCGATTTCCGCGACTGGGTTGGTTTACCAAGCTATAGGACATAACCACCACCACCAGGAAAAATACAGTGAGAATGAACACAGGAGATGTACAGGTAAGAGTCAAGAACCAAAACAACACAAATAATAAGAACAAATTATTAATTTAGCTTAGTATAGAATGATTCTTACTTAATAAATCACGTGCTTTAGTCATAAGCAGTATTCCACAACTGTGTTCCCTTTACAATTTAGATATTTAGCGGACACTATTATCCAGAGCAACTTACAAAGTGCAAGAAGACTTTACCTGTCTTTCCCGTCTTTCCCCTGTCAATCAAAGTCATTTGCTTCACTGGGCTTCTCTATACACGTGTGTGTGTGTGTGTGTGTGTGTGTGTGTGTGTGTGTGTGTGTGTGTGTGTGTGTGTGTGTGTGTGTGTGTGTGTGTGTGTGTGTGTGTGTGTGTGTGTGTGTGTGTGTGCGTGCGTGTGTGTGAGAGAGAGACTGTGTTTCTACGTATGTGCCTCTATAAATGTGTGTTTTTTTTTGTGCATTTTCAATCTTGCCACTGTTTGTCTGCTTGGCAAGAGAGTAGAGGTCACATCCACTCACACAAGCACAGGTCGAAGGACTCAGGACAACTTCATGCAATGGCAGATGTGTGCATGTGCCTCTATGTGGGCAAGTGTGTGAGTAAACATGCATTTTGTATGAGTGTGTGTGTGTGTGTGTGTGTGTGTGTGTGTGTGTGTGTGTGTGTGTGTGTGTGTGTGTGTGTGTGTGTGTGTGTGTGTGTGTGTGTGTGTGTGTGTGTGTGTGTGTGTGTGTGTGTGTGTGTGTGTGTGTGTGTGTGTGACTGTGCGTGTGCGTGTGTGTACATGGCCATCTCCATAGCATACAGTAATAATGATTTGTGGGTCAGCAGCCCTGAGCAATGAGAAAATATTGATCCCAGCGGTCCTTGGACTGTGACAAGGGCCTTAGCGGACATGATTAAGCTCTTAGTCTTTGGGACCAGGGCGTAAACTGGGTGCCAGCTCAACACCACTAAGCCCAGTGTAGCTCAGTAGGCTATAACTCTGTATAGAAGAGAGGGGGGATATAGCAATGTGCTCTCCCACTAACAATGACATGTCAGAAAATAAAAGATATGCAAATAGCATGAAGTAAAAATTAGTAACATTTTGTATAGGGTCACAGTAAAATCCTGAGTGTTCACTTGAACATTATAGGGTCCCTATTACAGGGACCCTAGCGATCTGGGACCCTAGTAGGGACCCTAGTAGATCTGAAGATAGCAGATCTACAAGCTCACAATGAACTTGTAGATAGTTGCTATTTTTGCGAGGGAAAAAAGGAGTGGACCTAATATTGGCGGTCATCTAAGTGTCTAGGGTTTAAGTGGTTTACTTAAATTAACACTCAGAATTCTGCAGCGTAGGGGTTCGTAATCTAAGACCTTTGACAGGACACTTGGCTATTCATAATATTGTTGTTTCGGTCATTATCTGTATTCTCTGCAACAACGGTCTCTCTGACCACAAGGCAACCTTGTCTGGAACACTGTGATAAGCCCTTGAAAGGAGAGAACACAGAAATAGTGCATGGATATCTCAGATTAGCAAAACAAATCTACCTTTTCCCACATGTCTTGTCCTGTATTGCTTTACTTGGCACTACTGTACATCATCATTGTTGTCTATTGTCTCTGAACTTTGCATTCCTATGGTTTGCAACTCTACTGTTGCAGTTACTGGCAAATGTTGTGAGTGAGAATGCCAGTTAAATGCCGAAAACATACAAAATGGGACTGTGAATGAAATGTGTGGCTGAATGTTACACGGTCAAATAACGTTTAAATCTATTCAGTCTACCGTAATTACGAGCAGTATTTGACTTGACGAAAAACTATGTGACGATTGAAAGTGAAACAATTGAAAACTAAACTTTTTAAACCCAACAAATACAACCTTATTCAAGGGTAAGAGATTGGAATACCTTGGAATGGCAATTTATACAAAATAAACCCTTTTCTTCAAACAGTGGATTTTTTGCTGAACAGAGAAGTGTGAACATAAATCCTTTATCACACATGCACTTTGTACACACTCAGGTGCGGCAAGCAAGGATATTATAGTTTTGCATTTTTTAATTTGTTTTTATTTTCATTTAGTTTTGACTTACCCAAGGGCTCTATAGGCTACTAGGTCTGCTCCCTTTTCCCTCTACACCAGAGCTCACAACATGTCGCAACATTCTGCTATGATTGCATATCATTGCATTTGTCAGGGGTGAGATTCTAAAATGATTGTGTAATAAAAAAATATTTTAAAGATCATACCATAAAAAAAAGTAATCACAGTTTGAACAACCATCCACAAAACCTACACTAACAACAACAACAACAGTCCACCAGATGCAGCCTCTTGTGTGAGCTTTTCAAATGGATTTTCTGATTCATGGGATTTCTTTTCCCCTTGAGAAACCTATTTTATCAGCACTACAAGGCACTTGCTCTTATCTGTGACATATATCGTTGCTATCGGCCAGAAACCTCTTATCTCCATAATGTAACTTTTTTTTAATGTTTTTTCGGAAATTAATGCCCTACTTTGTCATACTGTACTACAGTGTCACACAAAAGTAGCAAAAACAGCCGATCTTCGGCTATTCAATATTCAAAGTAATCCCAAATGAGACTTTGGCGGTTCCTGCCGACTTTCACTGCTGCCACGAGCTATAAGAACATGGATACGCACTGTGTCACACACACACACACACACACACACACACACACACACACACACACACACACACACACACACACACACACATACAGTTAATATTGACCATTGCTGTAGTACCACACACACACCATTGCTGTAGTACCACACATACACACACACTTCCAGTTAATATTGACCATTGCTGTAGTACCACACAGAGGGACAGCGAGTGCATTTTCCGGCAGCGGCTGGAAAATGCCGCCGCCGCCGCCACCGGCAGCGCCGGCTGGAGCTGCCGGTGGCGTCAGCTTTGGGAGTGTGCTGCGTTTGTGTAACGCAGTCCCCACTAATATTATTTACGATTCTGTGCCTATCGGTACATAACTCGGACGCCGCTTAGTCGAATAGCAGACCATCGGCCTGTCGTCGCGGGCACTCGCGCCTGGAGGCGCTCGGGCGCGACTCCTTGGCCTCAAGGTCTGCTGATTCGGTGCGGCTCCGTCATGGTCCAAAACTATACTTTATCGGCGGAAAAAGAAGTTGACTGCCGCTCCTCCACCGGCAGTTCCGCGACTGCCGCTCCTCCACCGGCAGTTTCCGCGGCAGTTCCGCTGCTCCGCCGGCAGCTGACGCTCCACCGCCGGCAGTCACTGCCGGGAGCTGCCGCTCCTCCACCGGAAGTTCCGCGGACGTTCCGCGGCTGTTGCCGCTGCCGGAGAATGCACTCGCTCCTTCTGACCACACATACACCCCTCTAGCCTGTAACATGTGATTGGCTCATGCCAGAGACTCTCCACCAGAGAGGTGTTGACTGTTCATGACTGTTCATGTCCATTCTAGATGAGAGGATTAAAAGGAGGGAGTAGGATGCCCTTGAAGTAACGTCCACGTGTTTCCTCTCTTACTCGTACAACGGTGTTGTGCTGCGATAACAGCTGATCTACGAGCACACAGTGTGTCGCGATGTGATGCGTTGTGAGTTGTAGATGTTTTCTTTTTCTTTTCTTTTTTTTACATTGTTGAAAATGTTCACCTATATAATGACATGCCCAAAATAGGGAGGGACCCAGGTTTGAACGTGGTTTAACCCATTGATACCTGGAACGCATCTGTGTAACTTTAGATGTTTTTGGCTATTCAAAAATAGCAGATATACAAGCTCATAGCGCGGCACCGAGTGCCGCGCTATGAGCTTGTATATCTGCTATTTTTGAAAAATCGTGATATTTTTTTTAAAGAATCGCCTCAGGTCTTAATGGGTTAAAAGACTCAAAAAGCCTGTCATCAACCAGTCATCATGACATGCAGCCCCTCTACAGAAAGTCCCTCTAGAAGAACACTGTTTCCCAAACAGTGGGTCGAGACCATTGGGTCTCAATTTTTCACAAGTTTAAAAATAAATGTTTTTTCAAAAGAATTTTAAAAATCCATTACTTGAGGGGGAAAAATACTTTTAAGAAGTAGTGAACATAGCAGATGTACAAGCTCACAACACGTCGCATGTTGTGAGCTTGTAGAACCACAAAGGAGCCAGTAGTAACAGAAGTCAGCTGTCACAGTGACAGTTCCCCGTATCGGATTGGGTTCAGCTTTAGTTCACTGTAAACTAAACAGGTTAAACCCTCTAGCAAAGGTTGTCCATAATAACCACATGTTAGATACAGCAGGCATCCAAATCTTTTCGATGTAACAAAGCCTAGACACCAAAGAGAATAGGATTTGTACTCGAAAGGTCAGTGAGACCTTGAGCAAGACACCATACTGTAACCCCCAACTGTATAAGGTTCGGTTGCAACACTGTCAAATTAACACTCTAGATTTGTCTATGCATGAGTGAATGTGTGATATGCTGTATGAAAGTGAAACAGGTTGGTGCTGAAGAGGAGCATCTGTGCACAGCGAACCTTCTTCAATTAACCAGATGAACACTAGAGTCCCTATTCTTGGGGTGAACATTCAGTACAGGCTCATAATATGAACAGCATCACAACATGTTTATAAACAAAGACACTATTGATGCTAGGGATCGGACGATATGAAAATTACATGTCACGGTTATTGTGGCAAGAATAATTGTGATTACCGATGGATCTGCTATTTTTAGCGAATCGATTTGTGTAGAGTGAAATAAGAGCGTACCAAATGTGCTCTTTACAGGTCCGTTGTATCATGTATATGAGGGTTTAAAGGGATAGCTCACCCCCAAAATAACCTTTTTTCTAATGCGACAAAACCTACAAAATCTCCATGAATTCAAGGCTCCATGGGGTGAGTAATCGATAGAAAAAAATCTTTTTTGGGGTGAACTATCCCTTTAAGTGGTACTGAATTTGCAGCTCAACAAAAGCCAATTCATCCTAGCGTTTTTTTCACAATACATTTTTGCCTTCACAACAATCCTTGAGTGTTCATTGGCTATAAGTCATCCTTCAGGGAACACAGTATACCAAGCCAGTTGCACCAGCTCCTCGTCATCACCCGTGAGATGAAAAAAACAAAACATAAGAAAGACATCATATCCTCTGAGACTGTAATTGTCTTTTTTGCATCTCTCATCTCTATCCTTTTATCTGCTTATTCCGGTGGCAACATTCCCACATGCTTTGTTTAATAATTAATTACAAAATAAATGATGGATAGGGCACAACATTTATCTGTCAAGGCTTGTATTGAATTGTTATCTATTTGTCCTTCCTTCCATCAATCCTTCCTTCCATCTGACACAGTGAAAGCAGAGTGTGGTAAACTGTAAAACCAAGGGTTCCAAAACTTTTCAGGCCGCGACCCCCCAAAATAATCATATTTGAACTGGCGACCCCCCACCCTGACAAGCACTTGAAATTGTAGGCATTACATTTATAGTTTGACTCGGTTCCACAGATAGTGAAATTAGCCGAACTACAATCTCACAACGCCTCGCAGTGCGAGGCGTTGTGAGCTTGTAGATCGGCTGTTTTCACAATGTTTGCCTTTTTCTCATGTAATATTTGACAATTTGGCCAATTTGGTAGTCTAAAGTCATTAAGTTGTAACTTTAGAAATGTGCAGATAATCTGTAGGCTATACACTTATACTGTATGTTGGTTTGTTTACTGCTGAGTGAGAAAATAATGTTGCACATTAAGCTAATCATCTGGGGACCCCCCAAAATAATAATAAACCCTGGGTTTGGGAACCACTGATGTAAACCATAACAAACTGGGGAATTCCACAGGTTAATGGGACTCATCATCATCACTCATTAGTGGTTCTAAAAGTGGGGTCTGTGGACCGCCAGGGGTCCATGAGGGGTCCCAGGGCGCCACCAGATAGTTGAGGAACAGTTTAATCTCACTATTGTTTCACCAGCTAAAAGTGAACAAAATAACAGAATGTAAAAGAATGACTATTAAGATCATAGGTTCGTTTCACTCTCTCCACTGTTATCTCCCCATGACCCCATATGCAGTATAGACAGTCTGAATGATGTTCTAAAACTAATCTAACAACAAAAATCTTCTCTGTGGGAATCCCTAAAATGTATCTCTTCAAAATTGTTTACAGCCTTATCCTATAGACTACATATTAATAGAATTAACATTCATCACAGCACCAGGTGTCTAACCTGTAGCAGTGATATGAGTGCATAATCAGACAGAGAGAGAGGTTGGCTTATGTCAAAGGAGTTTAAACAGCGCCCCCTGTTGCTTATTGGTGGATTGATCAGCTCATATAGTTCAAGACATGGGTGTACTGAGGTTAGGCGAAAGCATCCAAACACGCACAAAGACATAAGCGCACGCACGCACACGCGCGCACATGTGCACACACACTTCATTCTAAAAACCTGATCAACATGTTAAATTTAAGTATTTTTAAGCTACAGTGCGCACTATGCGTAGGCTCTAGCACATCATTTAGTCACGACTGTCACGTGCAGTGACATCAACCTGAAGCCTGTGTTTCTTCTTGGTTATTGTTGCGTTAAGCTATGTCAAGTGAAGTCCCTAGGCTATAGAATTCTAGCGTGTGCGCGTGTGTGTGTGTGTGTGTGTGTGTGTGTGTGTGTGTGTGTGTGTGTGTGTGTGTGTGTGTGTGTGTGTGTGTGTGTGTGTGTGTGCGCGCGCGCGTGAGAGAGAGAGAGATAGAGACAGACAGACAGACAGACAGGCGCACACGCACGCACACTGTAGCCTATACTGTTAAGTGCGCGCCCGCCCGGACCTGTTGACCCTGCCTGAGTCTATTAACAAAGATGTAGGATAATTGTTCCGTACAGTCCTGTTGAAACGCACCAGATAAAGGAAGAACATCTGCGACCGGTTTGATCCACCGAGCGCAGCATGGACCTCTAATCATCTCAAATGAATTCACCTGTCCTCTCTAGACCATCCACGGCTGTCTTAATATACAACACACTAAAACAATTAAAGACATAAAAAAAGGTCCGGCCGCTCCCCGGGGATATACAGAAGCTTAAAGCATGTTCACTCAAAAAATGACTTCTTTTCAATCAATTAAGCATTCCTCCTGAGCCAATAATTTGGTGACCGGTGGAGTCTCCGGAGTCTCCAAATAATTGGCTCAGGAATGCGACAAAAAAATAATCCATGAATTCAAGGCTCCGTGCGTGCGTAATTGATAGAAAATAAGTAATTTTTTTAACGCAACAAAATAAAAACAAAATAAAACAAAACGCAGCTAGACTATAGTTCTTAATGGTTTTTCATTACATTCAGGGGCGAATTGCGTCACAAAAGCAGTGAAATTATGTGGGTAAAAAAGTAGACAAAAGAAAAAAATGGAAATAAATATGACACCTTATGTACAAATGCATTGTTTTCTCTTACCTTTTCTGACATCAAAGAAGAGCCGGTCTTCTATGTTGTCCAGGAGAAGTCAGTCAGCCCAGTTAATCCTGGAAGGGGAAAAAGCTATACTTTCCAAATGTCTCCTTTTCGTCTCTATAAAACTCCTTTAATATCCGCGGCGTCTCGTGTTCTGCGTTGATCTCCAACTCCAAACATTAAACATCCAAGCAGGAACATGGATCCTATGTCAAAGAATCCGGGATCGAACGCATGCATTCCGCTTGAGGAGGAGGACGGTAGGATTTGAACAACAGCCTATTATTGGCAGTTTTCATGCAGAAATAATGCAATAATGCAACACCTGGTGGTGGTAGCCTTGGCAACTCCCCAACCAGTGCGCACAAGCTGCGGAGACCCGGGAATCCACCACATGCTTCTCTTCCTCTGCCTTTTATTCTTCCAGTCGCCTTTTATTTTATTTTTGTCTGAATTTAGAATTTAGAATAATTGAATAATTAGGCATTTAGCAGACGCTCTTGATCCAGAGCGATTTACAGTAAGCAAGGACAACACGAGGTAATACATCAGATGCATAGAAATAGTAATCATAGGTAATCCAAGAACCTATCATCAGTCAAACAGTAGAATATCCACCCCCCAAAAAAATCAATAATCTGTACATTGAAACTATATAGGATGCCAGGTTAAAAATGACCTGGCTGGCATCTGTCTACATGGGAGGCTGGGTAGGTATCCGAGCTGGGTAGCTTATCTCTCCATCGATGTTTTAGAAAGAGCTGCGCACAGAGTGCACGTAGCCTACACCAGTGGTTCTCAACATGTGGGTCGGGATCCCCAGGGGGGTCCCCACATGATTGGGGGGGGTCCCCAAATGACAGTGAAGTGACAATTTAAGGACTTTTCAGACCTTTTAAATACCTACCCAAAAAAAAGAAAAAGGCGAAGGAAAATAAAAAGACCATTACTGAAGTAATCAACAAACTATATTATAAAAACTGGTCAAACTTTGGCCAAATTGTCAAATAATAGAAGGAAGAGGCAAAAAGTGTGAAAATAGCTTGTAGAACCGCTATTTTCACAATATTTATCTGTGGAATGTAATGCCTCAACTCCTACATTCCAAGTGCTTGTCAGGGTGGGGGGTCCCCAGTTCAAATATGATTATTTACAGGACGTCGAACCACTGGTTGAGAACCATGGCCTACACTGTCTTTGGATGAGAAAGCTTAGAATCCTTTGGTGGGATTAGTAATCAATAGATCAGTGGGAGGTCTCTGGCTGCAAGGAGGTCCCTGGCAAACCTGCAGTCAACTGTTTTCTTTTTTCCCCTCTCTCCACTTTATATCCATGTACCACGTTTATCCAAATTGGATTCTAAAAATCTGTTTGTTTTCTTGCTATGTTTTCCAGAACGGCGCAGCGATTGAATCTTGTGATAGCAGCATCCACCGCCCCCGTTGCTTCACTGATGATGGATAACAAACAGCGTTTTTAAATATAGGCAAAGGCTACTCATTGATTCCGTCGAGATTCTCGGTGTGTTTTTCCCGGACTCGACATATTCCTCTCACTTCACGAAAATTACGCACCACATTAAGAGACAGAAAATAATGAAACCTCACTTGTTAATATGGAAGTATAGACTACCTGCCATGTAGGCTACCTGCCTGTTGACGCTCCTCGACAACTCCCTGTGCAGACAAGCGAGGAGTTAACGTAAGATTTTACTGAGGACAAAAATAATAAATCAGCTAAATAAAAGCTGTATTGTTGGGACGATTTCTGACAGCCATGCACTGCGTCCCAGTGGGTTTCCACTTCCACACCAGTCTGATGATGATGATGATGATAGGGAGGTTTCCTATTATCCTATATCGGATGTTTAATCAGCCGTGCTATTATAGGCAGCTTGGAGCTTTGGTGTCACTCCAAAGTCCCCGCGGACCACTAATATATAGCCTATACAAACAGGCACTATTGTGTACATATTGGGTGCGTTCGGAAATACAGCACTGAGCGCACTGGCCAATACAAACTAATAGGCGAGTGCGCTCCGGTGTGCAATATCCGAACGCACCCTAAGAGTGATTCGTATTTCGTGTTTGCGTGCCACTGGCTGCGCGCACGAGAAAAGGATAAAAGACGTGTGTGTGTGTGTGTGTGTGTGTGTGTGTGTGTGTGTGTGTGTGTGTGTGTGTGTGTGTGTGTGTGTGTGTGTGTGTGTGCGTGTGTGTGCGTGTGTGTGTGTGTGTGTGTGTGTGGAGAGAGAGATGAAGCATGTCATGTGCCACAGAGATCAGAACCATGGACAGAGATCAGCACCATAGACAGAGATCAGCTCCATCATGGATAGCTCCGGTGTTGTTTCAAAGGACGCACGGCTCCTGTTATGGTCTCCGCCAGGCCGAAAGACATGGCCGAGACGTTTTGCACCCTGTCTGTCCTTTGGTCCGTCTGTGTGTCTCTCTGTGAACAGCTAATCTCTGGCACCGTTGGCTTGAACGCAGCGAAACTGTGCACGCACACTCCCTGGATGCCAGAGCTGAACCTCTGCCCCCAATTTTTCACAAAGGCCTGTTATAGCGCCACCAGGAGGCACATTTTTGCTAAACACATTTTTAGACAGCACTCCTACAGATTTTGTCCAAACTTCACGCAAATTGTTACACAGTATCTCTATAGTCATTAAACGAAACGGGTCATTCAGATTTTTCATATTCTATCCTGATTGGCTATAGATTGGCCTCCAAAGTTTGCAGGAGTGCTCCGTTTTGAACAAAATGCCTAAAATTATGAACACGGTGTGCAATTTCCGTGAAATTTTGCACGCACATTAGGCCTACCGCTGGGCAGAGGAAGAAATGCCATTTGAAACTTTTCAAATCAGCCTCCTGGTGGCGCTATAACAGGCCGATTCATGTTTTACCTATAACTGCACAGATCTGTGTAAAACTTTGTATGCGCAATCTCTAGAGGCCAAAGAAAAACCCTTACATCTGCCTTTTATAGCCCCACAAGGAGGCCAACTTATGAAAAGCTTTTTTTATATTACTCCTACAGATTTTATCCAAGTTTCACGCAAATCGTTACACATGATCTCTATAGTCATAAGTCATGTGATCAAATCGGATCTGTTTGATGACTCAAAACTCACCTTTCACGCTTTCCCCAGCTAACTCGACCCCCCCTCCCCCTTTTCTTTTTTTTGTTTTGTTTTTTTTATTCCTTCGTCTTAGCCCTTTCTTAGTGTTTTCTTCCCCCTAATAAAGTTTAGAATTTTTTTCTCATGCCCCCCATGTAAAGCGTCTTTGGGTACTCAGAAAAGTGCTATATGAATTTGAGATATTATAAACTAATTAGGCCTGCAGTCACACCCAGCTCAGAGTCAAATTAGTTTGCCAGGTATGCCTGCCTAAATCAGCCACAACCAACACCAACACCACAACCATACTTGCCGGTTGCCTGATTTGAGTGTGGTGCAACAGCACAAATGTTTTGGGCATTAGATCTACCGTCTTATCTGGTGGTAGGCTACGAAGTATTACCATTTTGGACTCAAACACAGGAAAACCATGCATTTCTGGCACTTTCACCTGGACACCCCCTTTGGACAGAGTATGTATTGTGTTGTGACGGTCTTGTGTAGCGTTTCTTCTGAAATGGCACCTGTGGTAGAGATGAAGAGGATGGCTAACAAACTATGAATGCTTGCTTGTTGACTTGCTTCAAACTGGGGGCAACTGCCAGCCAGAACCTTTTGAGAGACATTGGTTTCCTGTTCAGTAGAACACAATCCCACTTGTAGACCAGCCAGGAATTTGAGAAACTAAAAAATTTGCACACCATCTTCTTGCTCCCAAAATTTTACTCAATACAAAAACCACAATGTTTCTTCGTCAGGACACCTGACTTTGGGTGCAGGAAGGCGGTGTAAGGATTTTGCTGTTTAGTTTGTAGCTTTTCTTTTGCTACCGTTGTAATTCTTTGGATGTGCGTGCACCACCTGTAGCTGTAGGCCTACTGCAGTAAATAAATGTCAACCACTTTGGTATTCCATTACTGGCTATTAGGTCAGAGCACTTGATACTATTGATATCCAATGGATGCTGAAGACCTGAGGTTTCTCAGCTTGACAGTTCACGTTTACAAGCTACAGTGGTGCCTTACTTACTTCTTATGGAAGGTTAAGTGGTACCAAAATAAAATGTGGTGTCCATGTGATTTTGGACATTATGCTTCTGTGAGGTGTTGCATATGTGGAGGGGGGACAGTCGACAGTTGGTAATGTTAAGAAGAAACATTTCTGGATCTTCTCCAATCACGATTTATGTCCAATCTAATAGAACCTAGGGAGATTTCATTTTTTGTAGTAGAAAACAATTAGCATGTCCAAACATGCATTCTTGAGTTCACTGTGTCACCTTCTTTGTTGTTGTTTGATCTAATCCCATGAGGTATTGTGAACATAATAATTGGGTTTACACAAGAGACATTCTCTCTCTCTCTCTCTGACTCTCTATCTGTCCCTCGCGCTATCTGTACCTTGCTTGCTCTTTGTCTCTCTCTCTCTCTCTCTCTCTCTCTCTCTCTCTCTCTCTCTCTCTCTCTCTCTCTCTCTCTCTCTCTCTCTCTCTCTCTCTCTCTCTCTCTCTCTCTCTCTCTCTCTCTCTCTCTCTCTCTCTCTCTCACACACACACACACACACACACACACACACACACACACACACACACACACACACACACACACACACACACACACACACACACACACACACACACACACACACACACACACACACACACACACACACACACACACACACACACACACACAGCAGAGGTGATGGTGTGGTTTGATAAACCACCTTACTGAATTACATCCCATGCACCGCAAGCACAGCAAGGAAGGTCAACCAACATGCATGACACTTAATAAGAATGAGAGGATAGATTTTCTACACTCTGCACCTGGATCACGTTCCTATTGCCCCGCTTCTTCTGCCGCATGTCAAATTGCACATGCCTTTAAAGGACCACAGGGAACGCAAGGCGATAGAGTGCTGAAATGTCAAGTAATGGCAATTGACACAGAAGTGAGTTTAATATGAAGAGGATAAATGCTCAATTTACAACATCTGCTAAAAGGGCAGGAGTCCATACCCTCCTATTCTGTGTTAGACACTCACACGCCACGCACGCACGCACGCACGCCACGCCACGCCACGCCACGCCACGCCACGCCACGCCACGCCACGCCACGCCACGCCACGCCACGCCACGCCACGCCACGCCACGCCACGCACGCACGCACACACACACACACACACACACACACACACACACACACACACGCACGCACACACACACACACACACACACACACACACACACACACACACATTCAAGTCACGGACAGTGCAGTGGTGGTCATCCATAACGGTGCCACACAAGAGATGTCTGCAACGTGATATGAAAGGGCTGCTCTCAGTTCTCTACCAAGCATATTCATTTGGGATCACAACTTAACACATTTTATTTATATTAAAAGACCAAATTCAAAATTCACTCTCATTTAGCTATGGAGTGGATGGTGATGTGATTTTTCTTTGGAAAAAAAAAATGCATGCATGACCATGCACACACCCAGAGGGCAGCATCAACGTTCTCTGTCCTCTGACAGCTGACAGCTGCCATGCGTGTAACCTAACCACCAGTGCCCTAATGGGCTGGTGAGTGGTGGCATATGGGAGTTTACTGTATACAGATGTGTCTTGCCCTGTTAAACTCACTGATAGTTCTGAGTCAGCATTGGAGTCACCTTGAAATCAACAAGCAATAATGATGGTCACTTGGACATGCAGTAAAATGCACATGACGAGGTTGACGTTCTTGAAAAAAATCTATGGCGTGGCTCTGTAGGAGGTGAGCCAACGAGAAGAGGGTCTATGATGCAATATGGTAATGCATATCCCACCCGCTTATGCAATACCCATTGTACCCATTGTCATATTGTCATTGTCATATTGATGACATCAGCATGCTCCATGTTCCCATGTGAAGCTCAAGATCCACATGATTTGATATTTTGGCTGTTTCTCACTTCCCCCTTCCAAAGAGCACCTCTTTTCTTAACATTGAAGAAGCCAAAATCTACATGAAGCATCTGACAGGTGTAGCGTGTTGTAGAGCTGTCTGTTAAAATGAAATCATTTAGCAAATACTGATACACAACCATCATTTTCAGAACTTTCAGCAGATGTACTATTCAGTAAGGCCTGCTGTGCAAGTCAAGATAGTTTTATAGTTGGTTTTATAGTTGTCTCATGACACTTTACAAATAAGCCCATACTCTTACACAGAGCCCCAATAATTCCCCCATGAGCAAGAACTTGGTGACGGCGACAATGGGAAGAAACCTTGAGCAGAGACTGGCTCAAGGTTGGCAGCCATATGCCATGACCAGCTGGGTTGAGTGCATAGAATTATTTTCAAATGCTCTCTTACCTTACATCAAAGTTAGAGCTGTTATAACCAATGAAATTCCATTTGGTTGTTGTTTTTTTGTCCAATGTCCATATTTCATCACAAGAAGAAAAGTTAATTCCTGCACAAACACTTATGCAAAAAATCTACATTTCAGTCACAAGGACTTTCCTCAAGACATAATCATAAGTTTATGACTGTGATGAAAGGCCAGTGGAAAAGGAAAGAAGTTAAAGGACAAAACATAAAGTTGCTTGCCACCATGAGGCAAATGTATGGATTTTGTTACCTGCAGGGAGTCTATGAATTGAATACCAAGGCCCTCATTGGAAACAAGTCCACAAGGACTTTTATGAACGGACCTGTTAGACACAAGTATTTTAAATGTAACTGTGCTGTTTTACTTTTTTTTTTGCCTAGTAAAATATTCAATTCAATCAATCAAAAGTCTTTGGAGCTGTCTGCCAAGTTTGGTCATTTTTGGTCTTACGGTTTCCGAAATTCAGATAACACTGAAGAATAATGGCAATAATAATCCTTAGAAAAACAAAAGGGTTCCAGCACCTGCAGTGCTTGGACCCCTAAAAAAATGCATGTTACCAGTGTCATTCTGACTGAAAATCTATAGGTTCCGAGACGGATCTTTCGAGGACAGCGGATACTTATGAACATGCCTCAATGCTTTAGCTGAAGGTCAGCTCTCAGCCTCTCATAATGAAACACTTCAAGGTATCGTTCAATGAGTTTGAGGTCAAGCGGTGTCATTTGAGCATCGCTATGGCTTATTAACCAGTATGGGTGGGGAAGAAGATTTCCCCTAAGATACCTATGCTAATGTCCAAGGGGCAGGGCATGAGTGCTTAATCCACTTGACCGAACCAGCATTCCTTAATGAAAATATCTGTGGCTCCTTGTAGGTCATACGCTTAAATTAAAGACACCGTGGCTAGTTTGCTCTTTTTCAGCTTTTCAGGCTGGCAGCAACATCATTATCATTCCAATACTAAAAGAGGAGAGCTAGACAGAATGGGAGACAGACATACAGAGAGGTAGACACTAGTCAGAGAGATGACAGAATGTCATCATCAATCCTGTTCCAAGAAACTTCAGTCAGATGGTCAGTGGGTGGAAATAAATCTCCATAAATATTATGACACTTTGACTGCTGCTTCTACTTAAATCTTAAACGTTTAGTTTTTTTTATGTTTAATATATCTCTGCTGTTCGGCCGGAACCAGCTAAATCCAGCTAAATCCAAAATGGTAATTGTTCAGGAAATGAAAAACAAAATATCAATTTTTCTGAAAATGAAGAAAAACGTATATTTTTAAAACAAAGCAATACTGCCTCATCAAACTTGGTATTGTGACTTTATGTATTATCAGATACTTGCATGTGTCATTATATTATCACCACTTCACCCAAATCCAGCTCAAGTGGAGTTAGGAGTTTTGTCCAAACACAAATCCAGCGCAAGTGGAGTTACGAGGTTTTGTCCATCATTGATAAGAACAGCTGGCAATGG
>NC_137604.1:51722827-51797224 GCF_963280865.1 Gymnoscopelus braueri | reverse complement strand
CTCACAGGCAAATATTGTACTTTTACTCCACTACTATTATTTGAAAACTTTAGTTTAGTTACTTTGTAGATTTTGATTATTATTTCAAAACCACTTCAGCCCTATATTAATTTCAGCCATTTGAAAATAGCCGATCTACAAGCTCATCGCAACGCATTGTGAGCTTGTAGATCTGCTATTTTCAAAAGATGTGTATGCATTTTATACATTAGAAAACTGTGAAATGGGACATTCTGCATAATGAGTACTTTCTACTTTTGGTACTTTAAGTACATTTTGATACCAATACTTTTGTACTTTTACTCTAGCACATTTTGAATTCCGGACTTTTACTTGTAACAGAGTATTTCTACATTGCAGAATTGATATAATTGATAAAATGTGTACTTTTTCCACCACAACAAGTGGAGGCATTCTTCCCCTGTTATTGAGACGAGCTGGCTGTTGTCCCAGGTGCTCCTCCCTGGCTGCATGGCCCGCATTAGTGGCCCTTGACTGGGGTGCAGTGGCACGGGGAGATGCCTCATCGTCAATGAGCTCCAGGGAAGCTTCAGGTCTCACACAGCTGTCTGACGAACACTACATGAACAGACAGGACAAATGACAGCTTATATCCAGGGGAGAAGGCTGTCGACATCGGCGAGTGATAATGCTGTAAATGCCTCCCCCCTTCTCTTTCTCTTATTACAGTGTGGCAGCGCACGCGCGCGTGTGTGTGTGTGCCAGTAGGCCAAGGAAATACAAAATTGTGAATATTGAATATTGAATTTTTGTGTGACTATTTTTCACATTGTGTGAATTCATAATCTCAGATCCACCATCCCTCATTACTTGGGCAAGGCTGACGTCATCGATATGGCATCATCAACATGACATCACCAACAAGACATCACCAACATGACGTCATCGACATGACGTCCGATATCCACATGGAAGACACGCTGTAGACCCCATTAGACCGCTTTTTGGGCGGTGAAACCGCCCCTATAAGTGAGGTTTGGATATTTGTACAACAAATCCTGCGCTGTCAGGACTGTGATTGGCCAGTGTCACATGACACATGTGCATAGCCCTATATAAGAAACCATAACTTAAAAAAAAACATAAATTAGTTTTTTTAAAGTTATGGTTTCTTCCATCATAAAGAGTGTTTCAATAAATGTATTTATTTTTTGTACATGATTGGTTGACTCCATTCAGTATTGTGATTAGCTAGCAAGACACCGCCCACTTCACACAGGGTGTGATTTTTTTTTATCTGAATGTGCAAATTGTCAACAGTCTGACAGATTTAATATGGAGGTATGCTGGTTCTGTCTGACAACCCAGTTGTTGCCTCACGATGGGAAGCGAGAACAGCAACAATTTATTCTTTTTCATTTTCTCCCCAATTTAGTCACTGCCAATTTCCCCCATTTTATGTCCCTGTCACTGGCAGCTTGCTACTGTTGGTCTCGGGGCGGGTGCAGACAACCAAGTCTCCTCTGATACACATGGAGTCAGCAGAAGTTTCTTTTCACTTGACAATGAGGAGTTTCACCATTGTAAGGCGTGCAAAGGAGCCCACTAAACCTTAGACCCGAGAGGAAAAAGAACTAAATTTCTTTACTTTAGTAAAAGTATCAATACTGCAATGTTGAAATACTAAAAAAAGTAAAAGTCCGGAATTCAAAATTTACTTAAGTAAAAGTACAAAAGTATTGGTATTAAAATATACTTAAAGTACAAAAGAGAAAGTACTCATCATGAAGAATGTTTTCAAATGTATAAAAATCTTTTGAAAAAAGCAGATCTACAAGCTCACAATGCGTCACATCGCGACGCATTGTGAGCTTGTAGATCAGCTATTTTCAAAGGCCGAAATATATATAGGGCTGAAGTGGGTAATGTATGTAATGTGGGTAATGTATGAACTTAAGTTTTCAAATAATTGTAATGGAGTAAAAGTACAATATTTGCATCTGAGATGTAGTGGAGTAGAAGTAAAAGTATTGAAAATTGGAAATATTTAAGTAAAGTAAAAATGCCTCCAAATTGTACACAAGTACAGTACTTGAGTGCATGTACTTGTACATGTACTTTCCACCACTGACAATGACCTCCCCTGCTGGCCTCCCACCCATGAACATGTGTTCATTAGAGCTCCCGACCAAGCCGGAGGCACCACGGAAGAATCAAACCCCCAGTTTCCATGGTGGACAGGTACATACAAACTGCTATCCAATGCAAGTGTCATAGTGCTTCTAGCGAATACTGATTTGCAACACCCGTCCTTAGAAGGGCTTTTGCGAAAATTAAGATGTTTCTGGTAGACTTTGATCTCATCTTCACCAAAAGATAGTTTTTTCTTTCCTCTGCAGACTGTGAGTTTCTTTTTAGTTTTTTAATTTGTGCAGCACACTCCATTAAGCTGTCTCTGTCTCTCTTCCCCCTCGCTATGCCACTTACCTTCTCCCTTCGTTAATTGCTAACTCTCTATCCTATAGGTACCATCCTCCTCTCCTCTCCTCTCCTCTCCTCTCCTCTCCTCTCCTCTCCTCTCGCCCTCTAGCAGTCTCAGGGCTGTAAATGAACTGACTGATACTGAGGGACACAGACAGCTCAGAGGGCCAATCCAGTCCCAGCTCAAATGTCAAGCACTCCTGCCTACAGGACGTCTAACACACACACACACACACGCACACGCACACGCACACGCACACACACACACACACACACACACACACACACACACACACACACACACACACACACACACACATTTCAGCCATAAGGCTTTTAAGTTTTGTGTTAAGGCAAGTGCTTTACATTAAACATCAAGCATTGATACATTGAGACACAGAGCATTGAGAGTGCAAAAGAAACACACACACACTTCCATCTCCCTCTCCCTCCTTTTCATCCCTTTCATCCCTCTTTACCACTCTTCATCTACCTTCCGCCCCCTCCCATTTCCTCTCTGTAACTCTTGACATTTTCACAGCATGGTGAGACTATTCTCCTTCTTTCTGTAATACCCTGCCATCTCTGGCAATCTGGCAATCTAAAGGGAGGTAAGGATTGGTGCTAGAGAAGAGATGGACGGGGTCAAAATGACTGATGGTGACATTTGCTGCTGGATTCATGGTGTACTGTAAGTGTGTGTGTGTCGCGGTGGATCATTGGATATAGCTTGGCTTTAGCTCATGATGGGACCAACGACAGACCTATTTTACAACCCCCCCGGAGATAGGAAGCCGTCTGGATTGCTGTGCAACATTGAGATGACTGAAATTCACACCAAATAGTTACAGTACACCAAGCTAGTTTTGTCAGTGTTGTGGATAAAGAGTAGACACAGCCGAAACAGGCTGATCATACTGTAATGTTACAAATGTAATATTTGCAAATTTAGTGAATTCTATTGTTATGTTATTGTCACAAGGTGCTGACTTGCGACACCTTCACTGACTTTTGTCTTTTTATTGTGTTTTTTCTAGAACCTTAACTAACGTCCACAAGTAGGCCTATATCATGCACAGTATATGTCCCCTGCTATGCTCGCGCACCTTTTATCTTATCTCAGGTACCATGTATAAATATGTAGATAACTTGTTTTGTTTTTTTTTGTTCTCTTGTTTGATCTCCTTTCCCCCTTATCCCCCCCCCCCCCTTTCTTATTTTCTATGGAAATAACGATACGATGGGAACTATGCACGAAAACGAATTTCACCCACTTTTATACTTCTGTGAAACCTGTGATTTGATAATAAAGCTGATTCTGATTCCTTGTCAGCTTGTAGACCTGCTATTTTTAGACAAATGTTTGCTTCATAATAGGGGCGCTGGGGTTCATGTGGTTAAAGCACAAGCGTGGGCAGTCTAGTTAGTGTTAGTTTGGTGGAGCAGTGGCGGGGCTGTTGTATCGGTGTTGTATAATGGAGGGAGGGGGGTCACATGGGCAGGGCAACTCCTGTGGCTGTACCATCTGGTGCCCTTGGCACACCAGGGCAAAGATGTGACCTGGGCAACACAGAGAAGCATGCAGATCATGGCCAAACCGATCCCACACCAAGACAAACAATGACACTTTTTTTTTAACAATACTTGAAGAGGTGAGGATGGCAATAAAAGGTGAATGGAAAGGGTGAAGGAGGGCAATTAATGTGCTTTTCTAGGCATGATTATCTGGTTAGCTCTAATGGCCCCAGGAGTAAGGCTGCGTGTGATTGGCTGATGATGACGAGAGGAAATGATCGGTGTAAAGACATTGATCATAATGAAGATGACAGGTAAAGGCAAATGGGTCAACGGCATATTATAAGGTTTTCAAAGTAGCAAAAAATAAATAAAATACAGCAATTCCTTAAAAGGCCTTTTTACGTTCATTGGAGTGTCACCTATAAACCTGTATTAGTTATATTCAAGAATAAAGCCAATAATATTTGTTTTTATACGACTGTACCATAGTAACATTTCATTTGAATACCCCATATTTGATGTGTCATCATGGGTACAATTCAACATACAGTATGTTGAAGATTTTTTACAAAAACTTGTGCCATACAGTGAAGAAAATGCAAACATCTACAAAAATTGTTTGTTACCCTGAATGGCACATATCAGTACGGAACACAAATATTTATCCATCCATCCGGATGGATAAATGATCTGTAAGCGGATGATGATTATCTTCAGCCGCTTATCCAGAGTCGGGTTGCGGAGGCAGCAGTTCCAGCAACGAATCCCAGACTCCCCTTTGCCTGTCCACCTCAGCCAACTCTGACTGGGGGATCCCGATGGATTCCCAGGCCAGCATGGAGATGTGATTCCTCCCACCTGTTCCTAGGTCTGCCCCGTGGCCTCTTTCCACCTGGGTTCATTTGCAACCACTAAGTAAATGTGGATAGTCGACATGTTTACATTATAGTGAAAGTTTGTGTTTTATTTTTTCTTCTTTTTTCCAACTTTTTGATCATTGAACTCTTTATCTGTGGTTGAAATCAGGACCATCATTTGGATTTGCCAGAAAAGGACATACAGATTATATTGAACTTGCATTGTGTTTGTGTTGTCACTGTGATATTTGCCTTGTTCATTTGCTACATTTGCTTTGTTGGGTCCGATTTATGGCTTATGGGTTCATGGTGGACTGTATTCATGCACTGATGTATCCATGTGTGGGATTGACCTTAAATATAAAAAAAAATATTAATGCTGTCAGAGGAAACACTGGCTGGCACCCCTAGCAAACCTACAGTGTAATCAATGTCATGGCATCCTCATCTGTCTCCCCACAACCAACTAGTTTGTGATCTGCAATGGGTTCCACGCCACTGAGCTCTGAGAGTAGTAGAGATAATTTTTTTGCTGATATAATTCCAGGGCCACAGATAACAGCACTTCCTGCCTCAAGATGTCTAGAATTTGGTCATGTAACGATGTACTAATCAAGTCTACATTGCAGGAAGGCATCACGTGCATCTCCAAGGGTGAAGATGTGTCATCAACGGCTGGCAATGCATTATGTATACTGAGACGTCCTCAGAGCTTGGCTCAATGCAGATCCTCGATCAGTTTCTCTGGTGTCTGACTATCAGCATAATCCACTCGGTAGGCTCTGACACTGAGACAAAGAGACCATCTCTCTCATGTTTGTCTAGCAGGGCCTTGCATCAGAGATCTCTGCCTCTACAGTATGTCTGGGGGGGAAACACGTAGGATGGCTACCAACACGGCCACTGGTCTGAGAACAAATCATATCACCGTCCCAATACGAAGGACCACCCTAAAGTCTTTGAATTGATTTAGCAATGCAGTTATTTTTTTTAAATCTCTGAATTGTTTCCATCCAGTTTTAGCTCATCCAGTATAAGTTGAATCGTGACGCATTGTGAGCTTGTATCAAATAGACGAAATGTATATAGGGCTAAAGTGGTTAATATTTGTTTTGCAATAATAATCAAAATCTACAAAGTAACTAGTAACTAAAGTTTTCAGAACAAGTACAAGTACAGTACTTGAGTAAATGTACTCAGTTACTTTCCACCACTGCTTAACAGCATTTCTGAGTGCCAGTGGAACATTACATGGAGAGGCCTGCATTGGGGCTATACCCCCTGGTAGTGATTCAATTGTCATTGAAGATATTATCACAGCTGCTGCTTTGTTAATAGCTCTGTGCTGCTATGCAGAGACTCGCTTTGTTCCATTTCAGTTTTAGTTTAGAGACTTTATTCATTTAGCCTTCTTCTTTGTATAAAATGTTATTCATGTGTAATGGCTGCTGTACCTTTTAATCTCTGGACCCCAGGAAGACTAGCGACCACTATTTGGAAGCTAATGGGTACGAGAATAAAGAAAGTGCTTTGAATTTAAATAGAATTGAGAAAATGGGAGGCAGAAAATGTGTGTGTGCGCGTGCGTGCGTGCGTGCGTACGTGCGTGCGTGCGTATGCACATCTAATGTTTGACAGAGGGCTCCAGAAGCAAGGCTGGAAGTTGTCAGGCACACCCATGCTGTGACATCTTCACTCTGTCAAGGACGCCCTCTGTGACACAGGTACTGTGAAAGACACAGCATGTGTGTGTGTGTGTGTGTGTGTGTGTGTGTGTGTGTGTGTGTGTGTGTGTGTGTGTGTGTGTGTGTGTGTGTGTGTGTGTGTGTGTGTGTGTGTGTGTGTGTGTGTGTGTGTGTGTGTGTGTGTGTGTGTGTGTGTGTGTGTGTGTGTGCGCGCGTGTGATCACTATCCCAGTGTCATCCTGTTGATTAAAACTTGCTTACACTTTGAGCATCAGTGGCTACATATTTAACCCATTAAGACCGGGTACGCATCTTTGTCATTTTCAGATTTCTTTGGCAATTCTGAACATCAGAGTAGTGTTGTAGATCTGTTATTTATTTAATTATATATAATTTGTGCAAATCTTTGAATATATATATTTTTTTTTTAAGCGAACACTCAAATCTTTGCTTCTGTGGATTCTACAAATATCTTCTAAATCCTAACCGTTTTCTGAAAAACTTATGTTTCTATGTCAGTGGTCCTCAAACTTTTTCATGTCAAGGACCACGGACCCCCATCTCAAAATATTTAGTTCCAGGGACCCCCAGAAGCAAAGATTTGAGTTAAAAACATGTTTGCTTTAAACAATGTATATGTCACAGTACGTTTGGAGAACCAGTACGATTGAAGACAGAGCGCTCGTTTTTAGGCACGGGGCTCCTTCGGGGCGAGGCGGGGCTTTTCGAGACAGGGTTTATTAGCGAGGCTCGCGAGGAGGAGGAGGAGGACGGCGCTGCGAGGCGGGGGGTTATTACGCGAGGCTCGCGAGGAAGAGGAGCCTCCTCCTCCTCCTCCTCCTCGCGTTTTAAACCGTCCCGTCCTCTCCTTCTCTCCTTCTCCTCCTCCGAGGAGGAGGAGAAGGAGAGCGCGGAGAGGCGGGGCTTTGATGCGCCGACGGAGACCTGTCTTTTGTTGTTCCCCCCCACATAGCAACCAGGAAGCTACGCTAGGGGAACCATAATATCTATGAGGGGAACGCTGAACACGCGTTCACACGCACGGCGCGCCGACTTAGTGGAGCTTGAGGCCGAGGAAGCGCGCCCTCGCGCCTCCAGGCGCGAGTGCCCGCGGTGACCGGCCGACGCTCCACTAGTCGACTCAGCGCCGTTTGATTTGTAAACCGATAGGGACAGAATAGTTCTTTTCATGGATCACTGTGTGTGTGTGTGTGTGTGTGTGTGTGTGTGTGTGTGTGTGTGTGTGTGTGTGTGTGTGTGTGTGTCAGGGAGAAAGTAAAACAAAAGCCAGAACACAATAAAAGTATCTAAACAGTCCTGCTTTCAATAAACCAAAAAAAGCATGAGCGCGTGCGCGTGTGTGTGCGCGTGTGTGTTTGTGTGTGTGTGACTGTGTGTGTGTGTGTGTGTGTGTGTGGCCATATATGTTTGTGCACAAGCCTGGCTTGTGGCTCCCTCTAGTGCTGGGTGGGTGGTAAAAACGAGCGCGCATTCTTCAATCGTACTGGTTCTCCAATCATACTGTAACATATATATCCAAAGATTTGCACCAATTTTCACGATTTTGCAAAAATAGCAGATCTAAAAGCTCGTATCGTGGCACTCGGTGCCGCGCTATGAGCTTGTAGATCTACTATTTTTGAATAGCTAAAGAAATCTTAAAATGACTGCAGATGTGTTCCCAGCTTTAATGGGTTAATCAGATTACAATGCACCGTGGTCCCTATCGCTCACTTTCAGTCAGAGTGCTCCATCGTCTTTGGTGGGCACCAAAGAGGGCATGTATTTTTAGCATGTGTCCCCCCAGTGGGAATCAAACCCCCAACCCTGGCATGTCTTAATGTCACGCTCTACCTACAGTACAGTATGACGTCTCTCTCAAAGGTATGGTATTTGTAAACATATAGTGTAAAGAAACAATATCATAACAATACTGTACGTGTAAAATCCAAAAAGGATGTACTGTAGTCTCTTAGATTGTTGTAGATTCAGTCATTCAGTCAGTCATTACTCATGCAAAAGAAAAAAATGAATTGCATCCATCATTTTGGAAGAAGAGGTGTCACTTTTGAGTGGATATCTAATTTTGGAATTCATTTCACACAAACGTGCTCCTTGAGCAGTAATGTATGATAATAGAAAATTTGCACAAAAAGGGATGCCAGGGTGGTTAAAGTTAAAGTGGTTAATCACTTATTGGTAATGTGTTTGTGGGTGACTTGTCTGATAATTTGGTGACCTGCCACTAGTAAATCAATGCGTGGGAACACAAATTATGTCTAATTGACTGAAACTAATTGGCTTGACTGACCTCCAAATGATTATCTGCAACAGAAATTGGTAAGTTTGTGAAGAAACTGTGTATGTGCGCACACACATCTCTTTGTGCACATATTTTTAACAGCATTATAAGCTTGCTGACCATGCTTATTTCATTTGATCCAAGTCTTTGAATACATCAATACCTCCTCCTTTGACAACTGTCATCGATCTACCCCTACTGATGCCGACACGGGATGGGTTCTCTGGGAGAAGAGAACAGTAGTCAGCCAAATCGTGGCATGGAGTAGACTGCTGGAGGGTGTAAGCTAAGAATCTGACAGCTGTCATAACGTTTATAGATTTTAAAAAGGCGTTCGACAGCGTGCACAGAGGAAAGATGATCACCACCCTCCATGTCTGAGGAGTGCCAGCAAAGCGGATACAAGGTATAAGTGCAGCGTACACCCACCCACACTCTCGCCACGGTCTGCACCTCTGACGGAGACACGGACCTGTTTGATTTTTACAGGGAGACACCCTTGTCCCACTCCTCTTTTCATTGTTCTGGATTCTCCCTGAGACAAGCCATCAACAGGAGAGAGGGAGAGCTGGGCTTCACCCTGACACCCTGCAGGAGTCGATGAGTCGGACCAGACAGACCTTGACTTTTCCGACGATATAGAATTTTTCATTACCACAAGGAAAAAGCAATGCATCCTGGCAGTTCTGCAGTTAACCTTCCCCCTCAACAATTTGTCACAGCCCTAGCCTCAGACACTGCTGCTCAAGCCCAAGTCCTCACAAGTATATCGTCAGTGTCCAGCCGGGACCAGCTAACTCCATTTTCAGTTTTTTTTTTTTTTTTCATAAATCAACGCTATTGAACCCCCTCTACATCTGTGTAATTTTTTTTTAAATAATAACATATGAAAAGTATTAAAAAGCGCCTCTGACGAAAACTCCTAACTCCATTGGACCCTCAAACTGTCCGTCAAAAACAAACAACTCCCCCCTCCTCTCAGGCTCTCGAGAAGCTCTGCTCTGTATGAGGCAGACAGGGAGAAGATTTTTCAATGCTTTTGGGAGAACATAAACTGGGAAGAGAAGAGAATGTATGTGCAAGGTTTGATAGATGTCACCCCAGTAAAGAGGAGAAGGGTGTCTTCACAAAGGTCATCTGCTCGTGTTTTCTTTTTAAATGTTAATGGACAGAGAATGAGTGTGTGCAGGAGTTTGTTTCAAACATCTCCAAGAGCTCAAGGAGATCATGCCAAAAGACTTTCACAGCTTTTATGACAATCTAAAGCACTAAGAAACACCCACCACACACACGCAACACACAACACACAACAGTGTGATAATAAAATGTTGATAGGTATATGATAGGCAAATTCAACTGTGGTTGTTATTGTTAGTGCAGTAGGCTACAGATTTGACAGATTCTATTTTTCATGAATGTATTTTGTATATGTATATGCCATTTATTTATTGTTGGTGTGCCATGATCGCTTTTGTTAAATACATGATTGAGTATTGAGGCAGAATTGTTTGTTGCACTCAACTGTAGAAGAACAACAGTGGTAACAGTTAGATCCATGGTTGTTTACAATGCATGTTAAAATAAAAGTTGTTTAAGTACAGAATTCAGCTTTATCTATAGTATATGAGGATGGCGCTCACCATAAATAGCTGATCTCCAAGCTCACAATGCGTTGTGATGTGTTGTGAGCTTTGAGATCCATTGCCAGCTGTTCTTATCAATGATGGACAAAACCTCCTAACTCCACTTGCACTGGATTTGGGTAAAGTGGTGATAATATAATGACACATGCAAGTATCTGATAATATATAAAGTCACAATACCAAGTTTGATGAGGCAGTATTGCTTTGTTTTAAAAATATAAGGTTTTCTTAATTTTCTGAAAAATTGATATTTTGTTTTTCATTTCCTGAACAATTACCATTTTGGATTTAGCTGGTTCCGGCCGAACAGCAGAGATATGTTGGACGAGAGTGTCTGAAAGTTGGACTGCAGGCTCACATCGAAAAAGACAAGATGTCTACATCTACAGTATGCAGATCTGCAGTAGCCTGGAAACCAGACTGACTCGCTCAGTTCAGGGTTTTTTCCTTCTCTTTTTTTGTACTTACGCTTGTCAAGTGAAAAAATAAAACGCTAAATGGAGCGAGTCAGTCTGGATTCCATGCTATGTCTGCAGAAGGTGACAGAGAAAATGGTCACTGTCTATGCTGCCCTGCCAAGCCAAAGTGCAGTAACGACGGGGGGAAAGATCACTGAAAAATGGGTTTAAAAGTGATTCAGCTGGTCAGCCAAATGAGATATCGGCGTATAAGTGATATTACAATAAATGTACATCTGTTCTTGAGGTAATTGTTCATCCCCCAAAATCACGAAGGCTAATTTGACCTTTGGGATACACAAATAAGTGGGTGTGTCCAAAAACGTAGTTACTGCACTTTGGCTTGGCAGGGCAGTATGGCTCCCTGAGCTTGTAGAATCCCTCCTCATCATGTAGGAATCAACCACCCATTTCGGATGCTGTCAATGCACTGAATGGAAACTAGGTGAGATACTGACCTACCCACGTTTAATCAGACTATTGATTGGTCTAATCAAGAGATACTGACCTATACTGACGGGGCTCAGTAGGTGTTTTGTATAAGTATAGTTTTGAAACACGTTGGAGGGGCGCCGTGTACTCCACCACTGTCCACGATGCGACGCGTTGTGAGCTTGTAGATCGGCTATTTACATATAGCCAAAGTTTACATAGGGCTGAAGTGGTTAATGTATATTTTGTAATAAAAATCTACAAAGTAACTAGTAACTAAAGTCTTCAAATAATTGTAGTCTAGTAAAAGTACAATATTTACCTCTGAAATGTATGGAGTAGAAGAAAAAGTACAGAAATTGGAATTACTCCAGTGAAGTAAAAATGCCTCAAACATTTTACTTAAGTACAGTACTGGAGTAAATGTACTTAGTTACTTTCCACCACTGCATTTTACCAACACTCCTGGTTATTCAGAGATTCCAGACTAATATCTACGCAGTGATATTAGTCTGGCCATGCCAGGCTAAGGGAACAATACAGAGAAGAGAATGGAGGATGGAGGGAGGGAAAGGTAAGGCCTTCTCGCCTGTTAATCCTGCAGGCGAGGAGCTGAGGGCTGCTCAGACGCTTATGATGAACGCTATGATGAAGCAGTTAAGTGTCTTGCTCGGGTAGACTTCGACACATAGACCGGAGGCGAACCGGTGACCTTCTGATTACCAGAGAGCCTGTCAACCTAGGTACGGACAAAAAGGGAGATATTAGATAGAGGGAGATACAGACAGAGGGTATGAGAGAAGAAAGGGAAAATATGGGAATGGTTGGTAGGGATGCCCACAGACACAGATGCAGGCAAACACACGCACGCACGCACGCACACACACACACACACATATGTATGCTGGCCCCCTGCCAAGACAGGGTTATGAATTATTCAGTAGAAAAGAAGTGTTGCTGCAGGCAGTGGTGTGTGGACTGTGTCCTCTGTAACCCAGGTTTAACCATTCACCTTGGACTGTCAATCTCTCTCTCTCTCTCTCTCTCTCACACACACACACACACACACACACACACACACACACACACACACACACACACACACACACACACACACACACACACACACACACACACAGGGATTCTGCATACAGAATCCCATACGTAGTACTGACGTCATAGATGGGCTTCCAAGTACATTTCCATAATACGGAGCACCCTGATGTCATCAGTTTCAGTTCAGTTCAGTTTATATTTATTTATAGTGCGACATCACCCCAAGGGGTCTCTGTGCACTGTGTTCACAACAGGTCATACAACAAAAGTAGCAACAGTAGCAAAGAAACACAGTAAAATGTGTCCGCACGCATGGTTAAACAATTACCATGCGGCAGTGCACAGCTGAAAACGTACAGATCAGCAAAAAAAGAAAAAAAAGAAAAGAAAACTTAGAACAATGTTTAAAACCACAGGGCAAGAAGAGGTGGTCATAGCAATACATTCAATAAAACTAGGGGGAACCATAATGCAAGGAAAAAAGAAATAATCCGCCCAGCCACCATTCTTTTCCCAATGTCTGAATAAGTACGTAATGTACTTTCTTCAGCTCGAGAAAATGTAATATTCACTCACGGATTCGAACGGTAAAGTTGTCAAAAAATGGCAAATATTTATACAACACTTTAAAAGCCTACAGAGGTTGCCCCCAGATGAGATGCCCTGAGGCTACTCAACAGACCTCAAACCTTGCCGGTGCACAAGAATTCGGGCTCAAAAAAATATATAAAGATGTCTATACTATATGCATCCTGGGAGCATAGTGGTCGTCCAGGGATGTAAGGTTTTATTAAACTGGACATGTAGGATGGAGCAAATCCGTTCAAGGCTTTATAGGTCAGGAGTAGTACCTTGAAGTCGGCTCTGGCCTGTATCGGCAGCCAGTGTAGTGCTATGAGTGTTGGTGTGATGTTATCAAATTTCCGTTTTCTAGTTAGTACTCTAGCTGCTGCATTTTGGACTAGTCTATGGCCATTTGTTACTGTTGGTGGTAAACCGGAGAAGAGGGCATGACAATAGTCTATTGTTGAAGTGATGAAAGCATGGACCAGGGTTTCGGCATCGGGAAGTGAGAGTATTGGATGAATTATGGCTAAGTTGCGCAGATGGAAGTAGGCAGATGTTGTGATGCTTTTGATGGTGTATAAAGGATAGGGATGGGTCAAAAACTACTCCTAAACTTCTGACTGTTGGTTTGTGGGTTATTGAGCAGCCATCAAGGTTTAAAATTATGTTATTGAACAGATGGGTGTGTTTAGCTGGGCCGACTAGCAGCATCTCTGATTTACCAGAGTTCAGGAGCAGGAAGCTTCTGGTCATCCATGTCTTAACCTCAGTTAAACAGGTTTCGAGGCTTTGAAGGTTAGATGAGTCCTTTGCTGTGATGGGGATGTATATTTGAGTGTCGTCTGCATAGCAGTGGAAGTTTATGCCAAACTTTCTGAAGATGTCCCCTAATGGTAACATATATAGACAGAAGAGGATTGGACCGAGGACTGAGCCTTGTGGGACATCATATTTAACGGTAGAGTAATCTGACATTGAGTTGAAATATATGTGTGTGTATATATTGTGGGGAACTGATTCAAGCCAAGACGCAAAAGTCAGGGTACAAACCCAATTAAGGGTGTTTATTTAGAAACACAGCCAGGCTCAGTGAGCATTGTTTATATTTGGTAAATCATATTAAATGTTCAACATAAATCCTTCCCGAGTCCGGGGCTTTTAAACATCATAACATCTGTTGTCATTCATCATAACATCCGTTGTCATTCCTCTCCGTAGGGTTGCCTATGAAAATAACAGAAACAGTCCTTTTAGTTTTACATTTCACGAACATTCAAGGATTGTGAGGGAACAGTGGATAGTATCGCTTACCGCCTGAAGCACCCATCTGTGAGTATCGCTGGGAAACCGCCTGTTAGGTAAGCACCACACCTTGGAGAGAGAGTGGGACAGAGACAGAGGGAGGCTCTACAGACAGCGCAGCAGCCTGGGCTGCGTCATAGAGGGGCGTTACCTACCAATCGCCCTCATGAATCAGCCCCAACTGAGCGCACCTGCGTTGACCGGCTAGGTGTGGCACCAAACCTCAAAAATAGCCACTCTGTCTCAGTCTAGCACTGGCTCTCCTGGTGAACAGACGGGTGCTACAGGCGGTAAGCGATCCTTTCCACTATTTCCCTCACAATGCTAATTGCTGGTGAAATGTAGAACTAAAGAACTCTTTCTTTTACTTCATAGGCAACCTACAGAGAGGGTGCAGATGTTATGACGCATGGAAACCCCGAACCCGGGATGAATTTATGTTGAACATTATTATTTGATTTGAACAAAAAGTATAAACAATGCTCACTGAGCCTGGCTGTTGAATAAACACCCTTTATTGGGTTTGTACCCTGTCTATTGTGTCTTGGCCTTGATCAGTTCCCCACAATATATATATATATATATATATATATATATATATATATATATATAAAAATTTACCCACTGTGATCTATGTGAGAGATAGGAGCGGAACCAGTCAAGTGCAATACCCCTGATACCAACCAGATGTTCTGGCCGATCAAGGAGAATGGAGTGATCGACCATATCAAACGTGGCACTAAGGTCTAGGCGCAGCAGGAGAGAGGTCCTGTCTTCATCCATCTCCATTAATAGGTCATTTGTGATTTGCGATTAGGAGGTTGAGAGTTAGTTGTGGGTGGGGCTATGGCCATGCTCTTGGCCTGTTCTCTAATCAACTCCACTTTGTCGTTGAAAAAGTGGATAAAGTCGAGGGGACTGAGGGAAGGGGGAGGAGCTGGGGGAGCGGTTATGGTAAGGTTGGTGATTGTGTTGAATAGGAATTTGGGGTTGTTCTTGTTATTGGCTATTAATGCGGAGTAGTATGAATTTTTTGCTTGTTTAAGAGCATTTTTGTAATTGTGTAAGGACTCATCCCCATGCCATTCGGAAGACAGAGGTTTTGACATGCTTGCTTGAGGGTCCTATAGTGTTGTCATTGAACCATGGTGTGATGTTATTTGATGTGCGCTTTCTGGTCTTAAAGGGTGCGATGGAGTCTATTACACCAAGTAGAACATTGTTAAATCCATTGGTGAAGATCCAGAGTAGTTGTTAGAGGGGCTGATGGGAGTCGGCAGAGAGGATTCTAAAGCCATTTTAGCTGTATTGTTAATGCAGCGGCTTTTTGGAAGGGCAGTGGTTGATAGAATGTAAGGGGATCAGGGCCTTAAGCTCAATGAAGCAGTGGTTGGATATTGATGGAGCAGATGGAGACACTGATACATCAACATGACATCATAGTACTGACTCCGCAGACTAATGGGTACTGACAACAGGTACAACAAGTACTCTGACAATGGGTACAGTGGGTACTCTGACAATGGGTACAGTGGGTACTCTGACAATGGGTACAACTGGTACTCTGATGAGTACAACCATAACCATAGGGGCGCGAGAACAACGGGCATCATTCCCAACGGGCATCATTCCCAACGGGCATACTGTAGGCCTAGTTAAATAAAAGAGATTTTTTACTGTGTAGCAAGCTACATATCTTGAGCTTCTTTGATAGGAAATCCAAGCTAAAGTTGAAACAAACAGCACTGATTCCAAAATGAACACGTTACTCTGCCAATTTCACAAAGACTAAAATCATATGCCTGCGCTCGGCAATTAGGGCCATTCTGATTCTCAAGAGCACTCAAAAAACACAAGGCTACTACTGGAACACATTCAGCAGCTCTGTGCAAGTCAAACATATGGGGTCCCTGTGTGGATCTCTGAAGACATGTTGATGACGTCAGAATCATAATCATCTTTATTGTCATTATCACAGGTTTACAAGTGCAAGCTCCATCGTTTATGTTGTTTCCAGGAAGAGAAAGAGAAAAGAATGGGGGGGGACAGGGGGAGCAAAAAAAATAGAAAAAAATAAGGTATTTACATATTTTATACAGCATAATATTATCCACCCGTGTAACGTCATGTTGAGGACGTCAGCCTTGCCCAAATATGGAGCGATGGTGGAACAGTGGATTTGAGATTATAATAATAATAATATGAATTCACAAAATGTGAAAGATATTTACACAAAATGCATTCCCTATGCATGAAAAGAAATTTGGGGATTTACTTCCTTGGACTTCTGGCATTTGGCACTGATTGGTCCAGTGGTTTGTGAGATTAGCAGAGAACACACGCACGCAAACGGTCCCTTTCAAAGGGCTGTGAAAACACATGCCATGGTACAATTCCTCGTGGCCCTCTCTTGTCACATACACTAGAGTTGAGGTTGATTCAGATTCAGTTCCCTTCATTCAAAATAAACATTTAAACTGCGATTTCCATAATGCTGACCCTAACAATGACCTCTTATAGATTTGAAAAAGTAACCTCAGGCTCTACACAACAAAACAATCGATTGTGGGCATAGAGTGCACTGACTGAATGAAAAAGTGAATGAAACCTGCCCTAATCCACCACAAACTCAAGTGCACTAAGTACATTTACTCAAGTACTGCACTTAAGTACAATTTTGAGGTATTGGATCGCTTTGGATAAAAGCGTCTGCTAAATGACTGTAATATATATAATAAGTATATTTTGATTACCGGACTTTTACTTGTAAAAGAGTATCTCAGTATTTCTGCATTGCAGTAATGATACTTTTACTTAAGTAAACAATTTTGTACTTTTTCCACCACTGATTGTATCACTAGAACTTGGATCAATTCCACTTCATCTCCGAGTCCCAGCTAGTGCCATGACTGCAGAAACACCACACCCCTCCCATTCATTTCACTGGCTCTTGAAACCTGAATTTACCACGAGACTGATGCATAATAAGCCGCTGATACGCTGTATATCAGGTGGTAAGATGAGTTGATCTACAAGCACTTGTTGATGTTGAGACAGGCCATCTCCATCACTAACGCCTGACAAGGCCAGCCTAAATTACCTTACGGATTATGGAGTTTATTATTGTCAGGGGGTTCAAGGAACATTACTCATTGCCGACATTGATGGCCGACTCACAAGGTCCCAGTGGTGGAAAGTAACTAAGTACATGTACTCAAGTGCTGTACTTAAGTACAATTTTGAGGTACTTTTACTTTACTGGAGTATTTCCAATTTTCTACACTTTTACTTCTACTCCACTACATCTCAGAGGCAAATATTGTACTTTTTACTCCACTGCAATGATTTGAAAACTTTAGTTACTAGCTACTTTGTAGATTTGTATTATATATTACGAAACATACATTAACCACTTCAGCCCTATATTTCGTCCTTTTTAAAATAGCCAATCTACAAGCTCTGCTATTTTCAACATTCTTCATAATGAGTACTTTCTACTTTTGGTACTTATTTGGTACTATATTTTGATACCAATACTTTTGTACTTTTACTCAAGTAAATTTTGAATTCTGGACTTTTACTAGTATTTCTAAGGAGGGCCATTCAAGCAAGCCGCAAGGGGAGCCTGCAGTACCACCACGGCCCAAGAAACCATCACGCCAGAATGAAATGTTTGGAGCGGGGGAGTCTGGTGCAACCCCCCGTGCAACCCCCCCGTGCAACCCCCCCGGCTGGGTCACCTGGGCGAGGGTGTATGTTGCGAGACCCAAAACAACCGTTGACCCCAGGCTACAACACTGATGATACGTCCGAGGTGCATCCATGTGATGTTTTTTTTTCTCGCTACATTGCAGTATTGATACTTTTGCCTTAGTAAAAAATTTGAATACTTTTTCCACCACTGCAAGTTCCTCTGCAATATTTATGAGAATGGCATTATCTGTGCCAGTGAAATACAAAAGTATTATTGTGGGTTTGACCCGTTATCAACAGATAATGTTTTTTGTATTTTTTACTTGTTTTGACTGTACCGTGTAATACGTGACTTTCTGTGTGGGAGATGAATTCTTGGCCTTGGAGATGAATTCTTGGCCTTGTCCCAGTATTCTCTAAGGGATGGATCTGTCATATTTATGGATGTTTTTCGGAGAGACGTGGGTTTCACTGTATGTATTTGAATGTCAATTGCGTCTCTAGTGGGAGCTCCTGACACTATACTGTACATCTTAGCTGCGCTCCGTTTTGGTGATGCTCTTGCTGTGCTTTTTGAGTGGTGTCACTGGGCCTTTCTCATTCTGGGGCAGCCAGAGCTCACCGGGAGACTTCTCCGTCTCTGTCAGGTGTGTCCGTGCGTGCGTGGCGTGCATGCTTGCGTGCCTATGTATGCAGAGGTGTAAAGTACTGTAACTAAGTACATTTACGCAAGTACTGTACAATTGTGAGGTATTTTTACTTTACTGGAGTGTTTCCAATTTGCAGTACTTTTACTTCTACTCCACTACATCTCAGAGGCAAATATTCTACTTTTACCCCACTACAATTATTTGAAAACTTGAGTTACTAGTTACTTTGTAGATTTTGATTATTATTACAAAACATACATTAAACCACTTCAACCCTATATACATTTCGGCCATTTGAAAATAGCTGATCTACAAGGCTCACAATGTTTGTAGATCTGCAATTTTCAAAAGATTTGTATACATTTCAAAACTTGTGATTGTGAAATGGGACATTCTGCATAATGAGTACTTTTACTTTAAGTACTTTAAGTACATTTTGATGCCAATACTTTTGTACTTTTACTCAAGTAAATTTTTAATTCCTTTTTCCACCACTGTGTTCGTCCATCCGTGTGTGCCTGTGTTCGAGCATTCTTGTAGGTAGTTTTACTAAGGTACTTTAGTTATTATTTTACTATATTGTTGATCTAACCAGTAGACCAGGACAAATCTTTCATTGCCTGGCTTGAACCAAACAAAAAAGAGTGAGAAGAAGAATACAAAAATACTCTTTCTTTGCTGGTGAGAGGATATAGAGGCTTGTTAGAGGTCAGTGTTGCAGACATACAAATTTGTTTTGTGTTTTCTCAGGACAAATGTACTGTTTCTCTCGTCGAAAACATTTTGTCCTGCTACTTGGCTTTGATTTCTCCCTGTTGCCTCTGCACTCTTTCTGAGAAGTCTGAAGCCCATTGACAACTTGAAAATGCACACACACACACACACACACACACACACACACACACACACACACACACACACACACACACACACACACACACACACACACACACACACACACACACACACACACACACACACACACAGATGTAGATATAGACACCTCAGGCAACATTTCATGGGGGTGGACCATCAAAGAGAATCAGAGAATAATACGGTATTTCTCTCTCATGCTGGCTTTCTTTCTTTCTTTCTTTCTTTCTCTCTCATGCTGGCTCTCTCTCTCTCTCTCTCTCTCTCTCTCTCTCTCTCTCTCTCTCTCTCTCTCTCTCTCTCTCTCTCTCTCTCTCTCTCTCTCTATATATATATATATATATATATATATATATATATACAGTATATATATATATATATATATATATATATATATATATTAAATTCCTCCTCCTCCCTGTTTTATACTCAGAAACCAAGAATGAAAGCCATGACCCTATCGATGTCAGCAGGTCGTTGTTTATTACTCAGGGTCATGCACTCTCTCACTCTCTCTCTCGCCAAAGCAAAACATAAAACGTTACAACATTACATATACAGAGGCAATAAGAGAATAGCATACATCCTAACACCAATAAGTGTTAGGACTCTCTCTCTCTCTCTCTCTCTCTCTCTCTCTCACACACACACACACACACACACACACACACACACACACACAGACGCACAAGTATAGTATACCTTTAGGTCATCTGGGCAACAGCTAGAACAGCTATCAGGCAGGATGGTTAATGTTAGAGATTGAAATAGGCAGGATTTAGCCAAGCTGATTGCCCAGAGTGATGCTGATGATGGAAGGGAGCTCCTGATGCCTTTAAGTGTTGGCCTTCAGCCACGTATTAGAGACATTTTGCTGAGGCACAGAACGTTCAAGCAAATTGTGTTCTAATGGCATTGTCTGCTAATTAGCAGTTATACATCATCCGTCTCCCGGCACAACACACACAGTTATGCATATGGAAGTGGCTCTATGTGTGTGCGTGTACTGTAGACACACAAACACACACTCACTCACTCACTCACTCACTCACACAAGTGAAGTCTCACAGTGCCTCTGGTTAATTGGCAGTGGTGGAAAAAGTACTAAAATGTTTTACTTAAGTAAAAGTATCGATACTGCAATGTAGACATACTCTGTTACAAGTAAAAGTCCGGAATTCGAAATTATTCAAAAATTAAGTACAAAAGTATTGGTATCAAAATGTACTTACCAAAAGTAGAAAGTACTCATTATGCAGAATGTCCCATTTCACAAGTTTTCAAAATGCATAAAAACCTTTTGAAAATAGCAGATCTACAAGCTCACAATGCATGGCATTGCGACGCATTCGCGACTGCGTATGTTGTGGTTGTTGCCGTTGCCTGTCTTGTCATCATTACCCATGTCTAACTGGTTCCGATGAGTCTGCATCTAATTCAGTTATCACTTTACCTGTATAAATACTAACCCATTAGACTCTGTTCCCTGGTTGGTTGTTCCTCAGTCCGTTTTTGGACTGAACTTCCTTTTTTCCCCTCTTTTTTTGGGGTGAATTTCCTGCCTAGACTTATGTATCACCTCCCCATAGTGTGCTCCGTGTCTGATACGTAATAATCCATCCCACAAAAACTGTTACATATGCACAGCACACACTGTTTATGTTCCTTCATGTTCCCTTGGATAAACTGTGCACGCTTACTTGATATACAAAAGAAAATTGGAGACTGATGCAGCTTTCTTCAACTATGCTCCCAAATGATGCAACACCTTATTGCTAAAGAGATTAGATGCAGGCTCTGTTTCGTGTGTGTGTGTGTGTGTGTGCGTGTGCGTGTGCGTGTGCGTGTGCGTGTGCGTGTGTGCGTGCGCGTGCGTGCGTGCGTGCGTGCGTGCGTGCGTGCGTGCGTGCGTGCGTGCGTGCGTGCGTGCGTGCGTGCGTGCGTGCGTGCGTGCGAACAAGCAAAACCAGAACCACCTGCAAACAGGTATTTTTAACATATAAACCCTACTGTCTGCTGACATCTTGTGGCAAATAATGGTAATTACAACAGAATCTCAACCCAAACAGCAATGTACCAGTTCAAACCATAGACCGTAAAAACGAATGGACAAAGCCATTTCTTTCGTTTCTACAGACCGCTTTGAAGCAATCTTTTCGGCGAATTGAAATCCGCCATCTTTGAACTTCCGGTCCCGAAATGCTACCAGAAACAACTGCTATTGGCTGCAACCGCAACGAGGGCGGGTCTTCACTCGGTAGAATCAGTAGAAACCCTAGAAACATAACCTACTTTATCATTCATTTTAATGGGACCATACTAAACGCATATCATGATGATTTAAAAAATGACTTTAGCGATTGAAAACATAAAGTGTTTATGAAAACACTACTTGCTGTCTAAAGGGCCAGCGAGGTGAAAGGTATAAAGGATAATTTAGAATTCTCTCTGTGGCACCGACTTGAAGCATTAGCGCTTCAACAACTCCATATACTGATGTAGATCTGTAGCCTCTGCCTGGTCTTTCATTTCATGGTTGAACTGAAGTTAGGAAACACTAACCTCCAACAGCAAATGAATGACAAACAAACTTCCTGGCTCACAGAAAGGTACCATTTACACCATGGGTGTGCATCTCTCCCTTATGATGATATGATACGTATATCTACATACAGGGACAACGATACGATTCAGGGACGATATATTTTAATACAGAACAATTCGTGTGATTGGATGATGCGATTCGATGCTATACAATTTTGAACTGTATTATATTACATTAACATTTGACTGTTAAGCTTAATTTACATTCCATCACATGAGGGCGTCGCCCCTTGCCAAAAAGTACAGATAAGAAAGGGCTGCAATGCATTGTAAATCTGTTCTGTTTGGAAAGCGACACAGTCGTAAAATAAATTGGGCTGCAATGCACTGTATAATATATGCTGTGTTGAGTGAAATCAGAGAGTGTGTTGGTTGGGGGCGTTACCTTATGCAGGGTTACGGTTTCAGCAAACACACAATATTCTCAGACTCTATACAGTCTGAGGATTGCAATACAACTCTGGCATGCATTCGTTCGTGAAACGCTTGGTACTTGGTATCACGTACTGCACCTCAGCTCAAACGTGTTTACCATGTCTTGAAAGCCATCACTCTCAACAACTACACTGTAAGGTTGTAAAACCTTGGGCACCGGTGTCATGCACCAAAAATAGCTTCAGAAATGTGATCTTGTCTATCAGAAATAACTGCTCTTTTCAGTGTGCAACACAGGCATGCAACCAAGTATAAATCAGAGACCCCGCCGAGTAAGGCTGGATTAATGAATTAATGGATCCTTTTAATTCAATGGAAAAGAAGAGAAAGAAGAGAAAATAGAAGAGAAATCCTCCAGATCGGCACAGAACCATGTGCCGATAAGGGTTTGCCGTTAATTGTTTCCGCTGGAAAGGGTCATCAAAAAGAAATTAAGAAATTAATGTGTGCAGATAAGAACATCCCAGTTTTAAACACCAGCTTAAATCAGACTGACAGAAGGGAAGATTATGTGATTCCCCCGACGGTGCTGGCCGGTAAACTGTGTGTATACAATGCCAAAACATGACGTGCCTGCACAAATTGTATTGTTAGGCAACGGTTTGTGTTTAATATGATGTCAGACTAAAGCTATATAAGGGTAGTCTGATGTGGTCACTCCCATCCATTGTACAGTATAAATTCCAGCGACGGAAGATAACTTTCTGACATTTGGCTAATCCAGAGAAGAGTGTGGGAGAGACAGATCCAGAAAGAGGAGTGCCAGATAGAAGGAGGAAGGTTACAGAGACCTAAAAGAGAAAAGCAGACTTCATAACGCTGAAAATGGCAACTGATGTGAGACAGGAGCTTTCTCAGCTAATGAATTCAAATGGATCACACAAAGATCAATCCATAAAGTACCAACAGGTCTTGGAGAAGGCTATTCAGTTTAAAGATGCAGATCAACTGGAAGCTTTGAAGGCGTTTGTTGAAGCAATGGTCCATGATAATGTCAGCCTAGTCATCTCCAGACAACTGCTCACTGACTTTTGCACTTATCTTCCCAACATGCCAGATGATACAGCTAAGGCTTTATACCACTTCACCTTGGTTGCCATTCAGCGTAGGGTGATTTCTTTCGAGGAGCAGGTTACCTCAATCAGACAGCACTTAGCAGCCATTTATGAAAAGGAGGAGGACTGGAGAAATGCTGCTCTGGTTTTGGTTGGTATTCCCCTGGAAACGGGACAAAAGCAGTACAATGTTGACTATAAGTTGGAAATATACCTGAAAATTGCTTGTCTCTACCTGCAGGATGATGATCCCGTTCAGGCTGAGGGCTACATCAATAGAGCCTCCTTGCTTCAGAATGAGTCGTCTAATGAACAGCTGCAGGTACAGTATAAGATTTGCTACGCTCGGGTCCTAGACTATAGAAGGAAGTTCATCGAAGCAGCGCAAAGGTACAATGACCTATCTTATAAATCCATTGTCGATGAGAGTGAACGTCTAGAAGCCCTGAAGCACGCACTGAACTGCACCATACTGGCCTCTGCAGGCCAACAACGTTCCCGTATGTTGGCCACTCTGTACAAGGACGAGCGTTGTCAGCAGTTGGCCGCCTTTGGCATCTTGGAGAAAATGTTCCTAGATCGCATCATCAGGGGCGACCAACTCCAAGAGTTTGCTGCCATGCTGATGCCTCATCAGATGGCCACTACAGCGGATGGTTCCAGCATCCTTGACAGAGCGGTCATAATGCACAACCTCCTGTCTGCGAGTAAACTCTACAACAACATTACTTTTCAAGAGCTGGGAGCGTTGTTGGAAATCCCTCCAGAAAAAGCGGAAAAGATCGCCTCCCAGATGATCACAGAGGGACGCATGAATGGCTTCATTGACCAGATTGATGGTATTGTCCACTTTGAGACCCGTGAGCCACTTCCTACCTGGGACAAACACATCCAATCGCTTTGTTTCCAGGTCAACAACCTCCAAGAAAAGATCCAACAGGTTGCTCCGGAATGGGCGATTCTGGCCATGAAAGCCCAAAAGACCCGGTGAACATCAAAATATCCTGAGCAACTAAACATTCCCCTCTGCCAGTGGTTTGCAAACGTTTTCAGCTCAAGACCCAAAGTAGAAATATGGTGTCTCCCTAGGACCCAAAATTACAAAATACATTATGAATTAATCGCTTAAGCCCAATTAAAAAACGGTGAAAATAGGGTCACATCGCAATGCCTTGTGAACTTGTAGATTGGCTTTTTTCTTTTGAAAGTTGTTAATGAAACAAAAAGAAATTGGGGGGAAAGAAAATGTATTAAGATTGGGGACGATATTTACTCACATCCAATAAAACGGGTCCAAATGTTTTTTTTCCCCACAATTGTTTCCCTTCCTACTCAATTATCACACCACTTTTATCCTCATTGAAGATTAGTAATGGAAAAATAGGGAGATTCACTCATACATTGTAGCTGTCACTTGCTGGAATATGTTTGATCTCCAATGTCTTTACCAACAGAAACAGAGAGAAGAGACAGATTTCAGAGCGTATCCAGCAGGGCAGCTGAAAAACAAATTGTGAGTTTTGATGTTTATGAATACACTAGACAAGTACTATGCGGTCCTGACATACATAGTACTAACATACGAAGCTCCACACAATCTGGTGTAAAGTGCCTTTTTTTCTTCCTTTTGGAGGGAGAGGGGGATAAAACTGACAATACCGAAAAGCTTAGCTTTGCAGTGCAGAATATAAACAACATGATGGAACAGATGACAATCCGGGCAAGAACTACATACAAGATTCAGGCGATGAGAAAGATGACAGATGACAAAGGCCAAGGCAACAGCTACATACAGGTTTAGGCAACAAGTGACGTGCGCCTCACGGAACTAAAGACATCTTTAGTTCCGTTGCTTTATTTGATATGAATTGAGCCTCAAGGAAGAGAAACAAGCAGACACATCATCCATCTTGTGCCAGCATGGAAAACAAGATGCCACCTTGTCCCCATCAAGGAGAGGCAGGCCTTCGGGCCACCAAAAGGGCCTTCATGTTTAATGAGAGTACAAATTCTAGGAGGAGAGACAGGGAGTTGGAGAAAAGGAGCAGCTAATAAAACGGCATCTAATAACGGCATGGCTTCTATGTGCATCTTGTACATGTGGTTCATCTGTGACCTCAGTACAATAACATCAGTCATCTCCATATTTGGGCAAGGTTTCACTGACTTCTATAACTAGACTGGTACTGTTCCTGAAGAAAAACTGAACTCGATACTAAGCGAGCCTTCAGAGTGACGTCACGTCATCGATTGACGTCCGGTGTAAAGTTTTAAAGTCTAAAAATTAGTACTTGGAGGCCAGTCATATGACATCATTGAGTGTGTGAAATAGACATAAAGTAGCAGGACAGTCATCCATGATGTCAGTTCTATGACATTGTGGATGGTACTTGGAGACTACTGGTATAGAGCAGCACAGCTATGACGCGTTTGAGGGTCTTATCTCCATATTTGGGTGAAGTCGTCTGTCCAGGCACACAGATAACTTGACCCTTACACCCAGGCCAAAGGCAGGGGATTATGTTTTTGACCCTGTTTGTTTGGTTGTCTGAGGATAATCTCACCACTGCCAAATGTATTGTGCACGCTACCAGGCAGGCAAATATACACATAAGTGTGTATGTTGCATATACACCAGACCAGACCGGCATACTCAAGGTGCAAGGTGGGAACGATGCCCATTTGGAAAGCATGCCCCTCCGGTTATGCAATACCTGTTTTACTTGCACCTGTTTGTCTGTGTCCCCTTTATGCCTATATATGGATATATCTGTATCATGGCTCAGGAGGTAAAGAAGCCGCTTACCATGTGCCTGTCTGTGCCCATATGGAGTTCTGTGTCAGCCATGCCCAAATATGGAATCCAGTCATATCGATGACATTATGGTACTCCATATATGGGTATTTGCAGCTACAATGTTTTTTTTTTTTGTACAACCACGGATCCAACCAACTTCTCACTGGACACATCACGCCATCGCGTTGTCGGCGATATGCAAGGTGAGATTGACGTCGATCGGTCAGGCAGTTCTTGGGATATGTCGGGGGGAGGGGACACACACGCACAGGCTAATGATATAAAAAAGATAAAAATATATATTTTCTAGCAACAGGACATGGACTAAACCGTAAATGTAACAGATACTTTGGTGATGCAGCAATCAAGTGATGGTCTAAAACAGAAACAAGCTAAAAACAAAACAAATACCAAAACAGTTCAACCTTGAGATTATACTACAGTTATATTATATATATTATTACATGTTATTACATACTGTTCACTCTCATAAAGTAAGTACATTAAATCATACTAGCACATACACAAATTGGGATTCTCGCCTCGTACAGAGCCATGCCATACAAATAATGTTTTGGGGTCTGGGTTTACTTGACATACAAGTATTTTAGAAAAAGTATTAACACACACAAAGCTCGTCCCATGGGAGCCACACAAGTTATATTTATGCCAAGAAAGCCAGTCAGTTTGAGTAGCCCTAATAGTATTCTACATAACTAGTGCAGTACCCGTAATCACAGAGATGTTCCTGCGATACTATGATGTAATGAATATGATGTAATTCATCTCCATACAGTATTTGAGAAAAAATTCACTGTGGTTGAACATGCAGATGAACAACGTTATTTAGCCATTTTTATTTAGCCATTATCCTCCCTGTAGCATCTATCCATGAGAATTATTTGGCATACACAAGTGGTACTGCTTGCAATAGAACTCCAATCGTTTACAGGACAAAATTAAACCGATCTAATGGTCTGTAAAATGTTGCGCTGGGTGGTTAAAGGAGGCATAATGCTGTGGCAGGGGAGCACAACTTCCACAAGTTCATTATGCATTTGATGTCAACACTCTTCCAGAGGCGATGTTCTACAACCACCACATAATTAACACCAGAAGCACTTCAGCATCTGCTTCATCATGTCACTGCTACCATCATCGGGACAAAGATGTTTTTATAGGGTGCAGGACACGGGCTATACAACAACATCATAGCGTTTTTTAATTGACAAAGGTGACTATACCTTGCGTATAGTAAAACATAGTATAGTAGCCTGCATACATGTGTAATATTTCAAAATGACAGGCTTCATTGGGAATAGTGTGCTTGTATTTTCCGAAGTGAATTGATATTAATTCATTAGTGCATTAAATGCATATATTTCCCATGTGTGTATGGCAAAATGTTAAATGTTGTAAATCGGAAACTAAGAGATACAGTTACCACACTTGGTAGAGAGGTTCAAAGGCTGCAGCCCTATATGCAGGGGACAAAAATACCACCAATCGCCCTTATGGTGGCACTATAACAGACCCTAACCATAACTCTTCTTTACATCCAGTATTTTATCGATATTGTATTTTTTTCATTGTAGCCTATACTGTATCTGTATTATTATTATACTTCTCTTTTCTTTATTATCTTATTTTAGCGCTGGCTGCTAGCGAGATGGCTGTTTGGCTCTTAGAGATCACAAACTGTAGACTCTTTCAGATACAAACACTGTGCCCAGTGTCCACTCATTATTCTAACAACCATCCATGGTGTTGAAAGGTGTAATAACTAGGTGTACTAAACACTAAAATCAAATGAGTGTCCCACTTCCTAATGAAAACATGTGTTTGTGCTGTTAATTTAAGTTCAGTTGGTTTCCTTCCAAACAACATACAGCTTGTACCCAAATGGTTAAGATGCTACTGCTTTCCGACTGCACAAATTGACATTGCTAGGCAACAGTTTTTGCAACAGTTTGTGTTTGTGCAACATCAGACCTGACTCTTTATAGGGTGAGGGAGCGAAAGATCAAATGAGCTAAAACTCTAAGGAGCTGAAACTCTAGAGAGTGACAGCCTGACAGATCATCAGACTCAGATCTAGAAAGCGCAAGAACTTGAGAGATTAAGGAGATCAAGACAACAATAGAGACCAAGAGAGATTAAGAAAATCAAGACAACGATAAAGTGTGATTGCCAAAGCGAGAAAGGAAGAGAGAAGAGGTAGACAGGCAAGCTGGAGCCGTTCGTTACAACAAAAACACTGCGCCGTTCTCAGAGGAACACTGCTGCGACCCAACCACAAGACCACACAGTCACAGGAAGGTTGCAGTCAGAGCAGGTAAAACATGTAGCAAATTTCCCTCCTGAAAGAGATCTTAATTCTAAGCCTCCCAAAGCCATGCCCAGCTCAACCTACGTCCAGTCCAAAGGACACAGCTCAAGAAGGAGCATTCATACTCATTCTGCGGCTTCATGTGTGCTACACGATGACCTAGAGGCTGCAGGGATATCGGCCGAAGAGTGCCGAGACCACCAGTCAAAGAGAAAAGGTACCCGTGGGCTGAAGCGAAGCTTGGCTTCTGAACACAATAGTACCTATAGCCCAACCCCTGCTAAGAAGTCCAGATTACGCCCACGTCTTCCGCCACATCGCAAGAATACTGTTAAGACCAAGAAGGGCCTGGCTAAGAAGTCTAAAAATCGAACTCGGGCTTCACAGCTGCCTGCATCTTCAGGTCGAGGTCAGAGCAAAAAACGCAAACAGAAACATAAACGCAAACAAGCAGACCACACAGTCTTGAGAAAATTGCAGACAGAGCAGGTAAAACATAAAGCAAATTCCCCTCGCAGAAGCAGAAGACCTAAATCTAAGGCTCTCAAAGCCCTGCCCAGCTCAGCCTCTGACCAGTCAAGTAGGCACAGCTTAAGAATAAGGGGTCTTAGTCCTTCTGTGGCTTCACTTGTGCTACAAAACAACTCGGAGGCTGCAGGGACATTGGAACAAGAGCGCCCAGGCCACCAATCAACACGCAGAAGTACCCGAGGGCTGAAGCGAAGCTTGGTTCCTGAACACACTAGTGTCTTGGAACCACCCTGCGAAAATACCATTGAGACCAAGAAGTGCCTGGCTAAGTCCAGGAAGAGACTTTGTCGAGGCCAGAGTAAGAGGAGCGGAGCAGACTCCCACCCCGCTCTAATCAGCACTGCTGGGTCCCTCCCCAACCATACAGAGGACAGCACTTCAAAACCCAACAAGCTGGCTTCTGAATTGGCCGCCTCAGCAAAAGCTGGGTATCGCACTCCTTCAGCCTCCTCACGTTCCTCATCCTGTTCCTCCCGAGACACCAATAGCACCGCCCTGCAGGACGCCCAGGAGGTCAAGCAGGGCGACAACCAGAACAAAGCATGTCATCCTAGTTCAGCCTCCAGCCCTCAGGAGCTGCTGCGAGGCCTGCAGGCCACAGGCGATGAGACCCAGCAACTCCAGGCTGCCATTGAAATATGCCAGCTGCTGGTGATGGGCAATGAGGACTCACTGGGCGGATTCCCTGTCAAGAGTGTAGTGCCTGAACTGATCAAATTGTTACTGATGGAGCATAACTTCGATATTATGAACCATGCCTCCCGTGCTCTCACATACATGATGGAGTCACTGCCTCGATCCTCTGCTGTGGTAGTCACTGCCATTCCTGTCTTTCTGAAAAAGCTGCAAGTGATCCAGTTTATTGATGTAGCAGAGCAGGCACTAACTGCCTTGGAAATGTTGTCAAGGCAACATAGTAAAGCCATCCTGCAGGCTGGTGGGCTTGCAGACTGCTTGTTGTACCTAGACTTCTTCAGCATCAACGCTCAGAGGAATGCCCTGGCCATTGCAGCCAACTGCTGCCAGAGCATCACCCCGGATGAGTTCCCCTTTGTCGTTGACTCTCTGCCTCTGTTGACACAGAAACTCACACACCAGGATAATAAATCCATTGAAAGCATTTGTCTCTTTTTCGCCCTACTGGTGGACAACATTCAGCATAAGGAGAACCTGCTGCAGCAGGTAGCCTCACACGACTTGCTGACCAACATTCAGCAGCTGTTGGTGGTGTCCCCCTCTGTGCTAAGCTCAGGAATGTTCATCAAGGTTGTGCGCATGTTGTCCCTCATGTGCTCCACCCGCCCCTGCCTGGCTGTGCAGCTCATGAAACAAAACATAGCGGAGACCCTGCGCTTTCTCCTGTGTGGTGCATCAAATGGCAGCTGCCAGGAGCAGATTGACCTGGTTCCCCGGAGACCTCAGGAGCTCTATCAACTGACCTCCCTCACTTGTGAGCTGATGCCCTCTCTGCCCAGAGAGGGCATCTTTGCAGTGGATGTCATGCTGGAAAAGTGCAGTGCCCAGACCACAGAAGGAGCCATCTGGGAGTGGAGGGATGACCGGGGGCTGTGGCACCATTATAACTGCATCGATAGTCGCATAATTGAGACAGCCCACCAGAATGGGGAGGATGAGATTAGCTTGTCTACCCTGGGCCGTGTCTACATCATTGACATCAACTCTATGCAGCAGATCAATGAGGACACAGGCACGGCACGCGGCATCCAGAGGAAACCCAACTCTCTTGCCAACCCCAACGCAGGAGGTCACCAGGAAGTACAGCGGGAAGACGCACGGGCCCAGCTTATGAAGGAAAATCCTGAGCCCACAAAGTGCTTCATCAAAACCTTGTTTGGGGTCCTATATGAGGTGTACAGCTCCTCAGCTGGCCCTGCAGTCAGACACAAGTGCCTTAGAGCCATCCTCAGGATTATCTACTCCGCTGACGCTGAGATGCTGAAGGATGTGCTGAGGAACCATGCTGTGTCCAGTCACATTGCTTCCATGCTATCCAGCCTGGACCTGAAGATTGTAGTCGGCTCTTTGCAGATAGCAGAGATTCTCTTGCAGAAGCTGCCTGATGTTGTCAGCGTCTATTTCATAAGAGAAGGTGTAATGCACCAGGTGAAGAACCTGGCAGATTCTGAGACCTTCCTGCTTATCAGTTCACCCAAGTCCTCCTGCACCAGTGGCACTGCCAGTATTTTCACGACCCCTATTAGCACTGCGTCCACTACAACTGCTACTAACGTCACTCCTGACCCGGGTTCCCCCAGCTTGCAGCACAGTAAGGATGATCCTGTGGGAGTGAGTGGCCTGGAAAAGGCAACTCCCAAGGACTCAATCTCTAATAACAGGGATAAGATGAAGACCTGGATCAAAGAGCAAGCCAGTAATTGTGTCGAGCGCTACTTCAACTCGGAGAACATAGACCCCAGCAATTCTGCATTGAATGTACTCCAGAGACTATGTACAGCCACAGACAAGCTAAACCTTCAGGTTGACGGTGGTGTAGAGTGTCTGGTGGAGATCTGCAGTATTATTTCAGAGTCCGATGTGTCGTCATTTGAGATCCAACATAGCGGGCTGGTCAAACAGTTGCTGCTCTATCTGACCTCCAACAGCAACAGTGATGTGATCAGCCGTGACGTGCGACTTAAGAGATTTCTGCATGTCTTTTGCCGCCCGCTTCCAGGAATGGAGCCCGCAGGCCGACTGGAGCCATCAGAAAATGGGCCTCTTCTGTCACTGGTGCATAAAATGAACAATTGCCTGAGCCAAATGGAGCAGTTCCCTGTTAAACTGCATGACTTTCCCAGTGGCAATGGTAATGGGAGCAGGGTCTCTCAGGCACAGAAATTCTTCAACACTCATCAATTGAAATGTCAGCTACAGAGACACCCTAATTGCACTAATGTAAAGGAAAAGAAAGGTGATCCAGTGAAGATTGAGCCCTTGTCCTCGGTGCAATCCACTGAAATATACTTGGTTGTACGAGGTTATGGACAAATCACAGAGAAGGATGAAGGCAGTAATGTCAGTTCAAATGAGGACATAGATGAATCACTGGCAGCCCATTTCCTGGATTCTGGCAATGTGCGCCACACATTACAGTTATACATTGGTGACCACCTGCTGCCGTATAACATGACGATGTATCAAGCCGTCCAACAGTTTGCTGAGGAGGAGAAAGAGGCCACTAATGAAGCCAATCCCCTAAGACGAGCTGGCATCTGGTCCAAAACACACACCATATGGTATAAACCTGTGACAGAAGACGAAGATGGTGTCAAAAAGGTTGTGGGAGGAAAAAGGGGGCGATACAACGCCAAGCAACAGGATGAGCTGTGGCACAATGGCGTGTGTCCCAGTGTAGCCAATCCTTTAGAGACATACCTCACTTCAGAGCCACCTGAGAACATAACCTTTGACGACCCTTCTTTAGAAGTCATCCTGCTGCTGAGGGTCCTGCACGCAATCAGTAGATACTGGTTCTACTTGTATGACAATGCCGTGTGTAAGGAAATCATCCCCACTAATGAGTTCATAAACAGTAAGCTGACATCAAAGGCCAACCGTCAGTTACAGGACCCGCTGGTCATCCTGACAGGGAACATCCCCACTTGGCTCTTTGAGCTTGCAAGGACCTGTCCTTTCCTCTTCACTTTTAACACACGGCAAATGCTGTTCTACATAACAGCACTTGACCGTGACAGAGCCATGCAGCGTCTACTTGACAATAACCCAGAGATCAACCAATCAGACTCTCAGGACAGCACAGTGGCACCACGTCTTGAGCGAAACAAGAGGACGATAAAGCGCGAGAAGCTGCTACAACAGGCTGAGACTGTGATGAGGGACTATGGCAGCTCTAAGGCCCTGCTGGAAGTCCAGTATGAAAATGAGGTGGGCACAGGCCTGGGCCCCACTATGGAGTTCTATGCTCTGGTGTCTCAGGAGCTCCAACGGGCTGACCTGGGGCTATGGAGGGGTGAAGCAGTCACTGTGGCCAACCGTAAAGGAAGCCAAGACGGGATGAAGTATATGTTCAGCTCCAGGGGACTGTTTGCGGTACCATACGGCAGGACAACCAAGCCAACACACATTGCCAAAATCAAAATGAAGTTCCGCTTCATGGGAAAGCTGATGGCTAAAGCCATTATGGACTTCAGACTACTGGACCTGCCCTTAGGGCTGCCCTTCTACAAGTGGATGTTGAGGAAGGAAACCGGCATGTCTTCCCATGACCTGGTCAACATCGACCCTGCCATAGCCAAGTCCATCCATCACCTGGAGGACATCATCTGCCAGAAGAAAAGGTTAGAGCAGGATCAAACAAAGACAAGAGAGACCCTGCAGCAGGCACTGGACAGCTTGAACCTGGATGGCTGCTCGGTGGAAGACCTGGGCTTGAACTTCACTCTACCGGGGTTCCCCAACATTGAACTGAAGAAGCGGGGGAAAAACATCTCCGTCACCATCCACAACTTGGAGGAATACCTCAGGTTGGTGGTGTACTGGACACTAAACCAAGGCGTGTCCAGGCAGTTTCAGTCGTTCAGGCAAGGCTTTGAGTCAGTCTTCCCCCTGCATCACCTTCAGTATTTCTATCCAGAAGAGCTGGACCAGTTGCTATGTGGCAGTAAATCAGGGACATGGGACGTCAAGACACTGATAGAGTGCTGTCGACCGGACCATGGCTACACAAACGAGAGCCGTGCTATGCAGTTCCTATTTGAGGTGCTGAGTAACTTCGACACTGAGCAGCAGAGGCTCTTCCTGCAGTTTGTAACAGGAAGCCCCAGACTGCCTGTGGGAGGTTTCTGGAGTCTGAACCCCCCTCTTACCATTGTCAGGAAGACGTATGAGTCAACGGAGAACCCAGACAGCTTCCTCCCCTCGGTCATGACCTGCGTAAACTACCTGAAGCTACCTGACTATTCGAGCATAGACATCATGCGTGAGAAATTATTGATTGCAGCCCGTGAGGGCCAGGAGTCGTTCCACCTTTCCTGATGGCACCATTTCTCCACATTCAAATGACTTAGGCAACTGATGTAAAAATGACTAAACTTTTTTTTTCCCCCTTTTTTGGAGGAATACCTCAAGTTGGTGCTAAGCCATTGTGTGTCCAGGCAATGCCAGTAGTTCGGGCGAGGCTTCGAGTCAGTCTTCCCCCTGCATCACCTGTGATGCAGGGGGAAGTGTGTGTGTGTGTGTGTGTGTGTGTGTGTGTGTGTGTGTGTGTGTGTGTGTGTGTGTGTGTGTGTGTGTGTGTGTGTGTGTGTGTGTGTCTGGATCGATCAGGGCCAAATTTCTTGAGCACACTGCCATTAGGCTAACCTTTATCACATATTATGTCATGATGCATGTTGGGAGGTGGGTTTACCTTGTCTCAAAGACAAAATTGCTCCAACACGCGCGCGCACACACACACACACACACACACACACACACACACACACACACACACACACACACACACACACACACACACACACACACACACACACGCACGCACAGTTAAAATGGAAAGTGGGTATATATGTAGTTAATCTCTTAAGAACAGATTCTGCTCTGCGTTTGAATCTGTCGGGGGGTTCGTCATATCGCGTACGCACTGGCCTACAAGTGGGCGTGCCTTCAGATCAGGAAGCAGGCCGCGCTTTACCCAATCAAAGGTAGTGGGCGGGATTTACGTGTCCGCCGATCCTTCCCCACTAGAAACAAACCAAAACTCATTTAACAATAGCGTCCTCGGAGCAGACATAACCACGGAAAGATATTCACATTTTAACTTGCTCTTTCATCATAGAAACAAGTGGGCTTATAACCAAAACGATCCATGTTCTCTGGGAGAAGTGGTGTTAGTGTTCCGTGTAGAAATATTGTTAGTGGGAATGAAAACATAGCCGCACCACCCTAAGTGAAAGGCTGAAGGCAGACCAAAACCCCGGTTTCCTTGCGCACGTGTGCTACGTCGACTTCCTCCCATAGCCAAGTGAGATAGTCAAAAACAGCAGAGGGCGCTGTTTTTCCTTTTCATTTGGCGATGGGTTCCCAGATTGATATGTAGTATACCAATGTTTTTCAGTCAATTTGTGAGACATTCACACCAGGTGTCCACGGGAATAACAAAGAACTGTTTGCATAGAGAGGATGGTCTACGGCTTCCTTCCCGCACCAAGTGTTGTTTTCAGTTATTGTTCGTGTTCAATGTAAACACATGTACTGTTAATGAAGGACCAATGCTTAAATGTGAGCTGGCCTGGCAAAAGAACGTTGCAACAGTGCCATGATAACAAGTCAACGAGTAGGCCCAAACCGTACCTGTGGTATGGCCGCCAATTGAGTAATAATTATTATGCAATGGCCATTCAAGCTCTGGAAGCCCTACAAATTAGTGTTTGTACCTGTTCCAACGGTTGGTTACCACTGTGAAGTAAATGGGTGGCTCTTCCTGGATATGAAAAACTCTAGCTCCTCTATCCGTGCAAAATTTGTGCAATTTAAATGTGCACTTGCACATGTAAATTGTGACAATTGATGTCACAAAGGATAAACAATTCTTGTGCACATGTGTGTATGAATATTGATTCCGTATTTTTTTCTTTGTGTGACTTCAAATTCAGATTACATGTGTGGATTACAGGTTACAGGTTAAAATTGCATTGAGTTTAAGTGCTCAAAGCTACGAGCTCTTGAATTTTGCAACATATCTACCATTATATACTGTAGGTGTCCTTTCCTTCTTTACATAACCCTTGTCGGAGTGAGGATGGGGGAGCTAGGACAGAGCCAAATGAGGACCTGAGAGAAACAGAGAAGGTTTTCATCCAGTGATGTAGCTATTAGCATTAGTAGTTTTGCTTGTGCCACTAATAGCTTGGCAGCAGTTATCATGGACCCCTAGTTGTATTAGCTTAATCAAGTATAGCTTCGTAAACTCCCTGTGACTGGGAGTTGATATTTCAGCTCATTAAAAAGTGTGCACAGCAAAAGTTGTAGGTGGATAAAATACATCTTACAATAAATGCCCATAATCTCTGTATGTATGTACGTACGTACAGTATGTACATATGTTCGTATGTCCGTTTGTAGTTCACATCCCTCGGGTTGTCGGTGACGCATGTGCCGAATCTGAAGTCGGTCAGTCGGACGGTTCTCGAGATATCTGACCGTTATGACCATATAGGCATATATGGAGATCTTGTTGTCCAGAACCGCTAGTGTTCTGGACTGGCGCATGACCTATATGGTCATACACATATACAGACCGACTTCAAATTTGCGTGCATTGGCGAGGACTCCAGGGAGTGTGGTGCCTGGCGTCGAGTCGTTCGGATGGGCGGTTGTCCAGAATTGCTGATCCGACCGATATTCCTATAGGGTATGGACATCCAGTTGTCCAGAACCGCCGATCCCACCAATAATGGGCATATAGTGATGACATCAGGGACCTCCTTATATGAGCATAAAACATAAAAGGTACACAGGCAGACAGAGAGACAGATAGAGATCTCCATATATGGGCATAAAGGGACACAGAGAGACAGACGGGTACTCTGACAATGGGTACAACGGGTATTGCATAACCGGGTGGGGCATGCAACTTGCATTGTTTCCGACGTGCATCGCCGATCCAACTAATATGCCTGCTCCATATCCAGAACCGACCTATATATGGGCATATACCGATGACCCCAGGGATATCCTTATATGGTCATAAAAGGGAAACAGGCAGACAGATACAGAGATCTCCATATATGTGCATAAAAAGGAGACAGACAGACAGACAGGTACAATGGGTACTCTGACAACGGGTACAACGGGTATCACAAAACCGCATTCATAACTTGCATCGTTCCCAAGTAGGCCGGTGCACCGGTCTAGTAAACATAAATAGATTAATACATAGATGAGAAAGGTAAATAGATAGGTTAATGTTGCTTGTTCTTAGAGGATGGATTTGTCGGTAGCATATATATAGTAGTAATTAAAGGAAGGATACAAAGTTTTGGAGCTAGCATTTGTAGACCTGTGGATTCTGTTGTTGCTGAGGTAGGTCTTGTACTTATAGCAACTTTCGAGAGGGTGATATCTGGTTGTGAAATAAATAGGGCTGTAGAAATGCAGCTGTTCGCTTCGTGTGAAAGTGAAATGACTTCTGAGGCAGGTGAGGTTCAAGTGGATATTTTATATATATATATCAATATATATGTCACTTTCCTGTGTTGTGTAGGTAATTATTTAAATTCTTATCTACTAATGTAAGATACGTTTTCTGTAGCTGTCAGTTAGGCACGTGCGGAGGGGAGCTGAGGGGCCTCGAGCACCTGCCTCTTTCTTCTTTTCTTTTTTTCTTTTTAAGGCCTGCCCAACACAGGCTCTTATGAAGAAGAAAAGTTGACAAATAATAATACATTCGCTATAAATGAAATGAGCTGGCTGCCGTCAGCCAGTTTCACTTTCACATTTCACCTGAGTGATGTGCCCTCTCTACTTCAATCATGCCTTGCAGCTCCACCAGGAGACAAGAGTTAATTCCTTTCTTCACCGCTATTCAGTGAATACAGGCTCTGATTGGCCAGTACTTGCTGCCTTCCCACTAACAACAACTCTGGTATTAGGCCACCGAGCGGCCCTAACATTAAAGACTGCAGCTCAAATGAAAAATATGCTTTTCACACTTTTAGAGCATAGCCGTGGTTATAATGGAGAAATAATTGACAATAACAATAATCAAATTCTGTGTATTTTTATGTCAAAAGTCCTTAAAGTCCAGTCTTAATAGGCCTACTTACTAGTGTCAAACAAATGCGTAATGCGATTGCATCAGAAAGCCCCTATAAATAATCATGATCTTATTCACCTGTGTGATTCCCATAACTCAATGTCCACATGCAGCTGGACTTTAGCCTCACACAAACTATGCCTAACCCTATAGCATCACACTATCATAACATGTCGGGACATGATTTGGAGTTAAAAACTAAAGTACACCCACAGTGTGATTTGAACCTGTGGTCTTCGTAACATGGAGCTAACATCTTAACCCCCACCCCCCCCCCCCCCCCCCCCCAAGCCAATCAGAGGTAGGTAAGGTGGGTTTAAGTGCGGGTTTTCGCTGTATAGCAGTGTAGAAAGGAATCATGCAGGTCAGTGCTTAGGCTTAGATGGTGAGTTCTGAGATAAATTTGTGTGATTGATACTCCCTCCCCCATCCATAATGTTTTACTTCGGCACTTTACTTTTTGTGCAGATTAAACAAACGAGCTATGTGTTAATTTGTACAGAGTCAGGCTAACTGTTTCCTCCTGTTTCCATTTTCCAATCAATGTGATAAATTAACTGTCTCCTAGCTAGTTACATTAGCTGCATATTGATGTCTAAGACTAAATTTAAATGGTATTTATTTTTGGGTAAATTGTATAAATAATATAATCTCTGCTTTGTCTACTAAGTTTTAATTAAACTACTACACTTATGCTTTTCTTTATTAATATTTGTTTAATATGTAGAACTTTAATTCCTTTTAATTTGCATTTTTCTTTTTGTAACTCAATAGCATTGCTCTATCTGTTCCCTTTAAATTGCAATTATTAATGCATCTTAATGAAGGACAGCCTTATATTTCACACAAATAGGCCAATCAATTTTCAAGAATCTGAAAGCATAGCATATCAAACAGCTTTTGCTGAACCCAGAATTCTTCTAAAACTAGTTTATAGTCTCAAATACTGTAGATTAAAATGTCAGACTCTAGTCTGAACTATTGATTCACTGACATAAAGAGCAGACCTGAACACTTTAATCGTCCAGCCCAAGCAAAGCACTGCAAGTAAAACCAAATTTGTGTGGATTCAGACTCCTTACCTAAAATGTAAACATTTGTGAACAACAAGCAAAAGCAGTACTGTCTACAAATAGGCATTATAAACAATTCAATTCAATTCAATGGGCTTTATTGGCATGAGAAAACATACGTTTACATTGCCAAAGCAGAAAGCACAATGCAACAATACAGAAATATCTTTAGTCTGCTGACATCTTGTGGCAGAAAATGGTAATTACAGCTCAACTCATACCACGAACTGTTTTGCAGTTTAAACACCGGTATAACGAATGAAACAATGGACAATTTCTAAAAAATATACAGCTAACTCCAAAATGTTCATTTTTCAGGAAATAGAAAAAGTGCACTTAGGAGGTTTTGTTCATCATTGATAAGAACAGCTGAATGGACCTCCAAGCTCACAATGAGGTTGGAGGTCAAAAGGGGGTGGAGCCTGGAGTCAACAAAACCAGCTAACTCAACCGGAGTTAGCTGGTTTAGCAGAAAGTTTGAGGATCCAATGGAGTTAGCTGGTTTTGTCAGAAGCGCTTCTTAATGCTTTTCATTGGTTAATTTTTTTTTTACCAACACACAGATGTAAAGGGTGTTCAATGGCCCTGATTTATGGAAAAAACGCAAACGCGTCAAAATTGAGTTAGCTGGTTTCTGCCGGACAGCAACGATAAATAAAAAAATATGCAATCCAGAACATAAGCATTTAACTGCTGTTAAATTCCAGCCTTAATGTTGAAAGTGGTTGTGCCACTTCCATTAACTTCATGTTAGTACATTTCTTGTATTTATTTATCTACTCACCTTTTTAATAGTCTGATCCATTTTAAAGATGACTTATAAAACAGTTACTTACTAGTCACTTAGCAAAACCATGAAAACGAATAGCTCTCAGAATAGCTTTTGAAAAGAGTCAAATGAATTGACAATGACAAATCTTAGCAGAGTAGCCCCACCTGTAGCCCAGAAGCCTAATAGCTCCTTTGGCCAAGATGGATCCATTTTGGGGTGTCAGCCAGTCAGTGCACTGACCAGATGCTCTTTGACCTCCCTCATGTCTTGCATGTCTGCCGCTCTCTCATGCCCTCGGTTTCCTGTCACTAGTCTAGTCTACTACAGTCTCCTAGTGAGTTTAAGCGACAAAATAAATCTTTGTGTTCGATCTTCAGGTGGTTACACTTATAAAAACGTGTACTTGAGCTGGCACATCATCTCACTTTTTTTTATCACTGGTGTGGCATTTTGAGTGGTGTGCTGGGAAATAGAATGAGTCATTCCAACCAAATAACTTCACACAATAAGTGCAATTTCCCGCTACCACGCTCAATCAACATGTTCCCCTCAATTCCACTGCACCCACGTAAATCCATTTCAGTTTACTACTTCATGAGATAAATACATATTTTTGCACAGCGCCTCTCCATTGAGCTCTCACACACACAAACACACCGTGTGTGTGTGTGTGCGTGCATGGCAGAGTCACAAATTTACAAGTTCTGCAGTTGCAGCAGCAGTTGCAGCAGGCCACCAGCACATCCTGTTAACTCGTTGCATCATTGCATCTCCTCCAGAGCTGTACCCCCTAAGCTAACTGCCTGAAAACAGGCTCAACAACAACATAGAGCGTGCGTGGTGAGTAGCACAATGCTTCTGTCCATTACATACTTTAATACCGATTTATTGATAGACCGTTACATATTCACTTATTCTGATACCAGTGCCAGAATCTAAGCTCAAAAAGTTCTGAAGAACCATTCAAAGGAACAAAGGGGATTTTTATTTATGTATTCAGTGCTATTGGCAAGACCTGCTCTTACACCATTAGGATGTCATTTAGAAATGCATACAAATTCTAAAGCAAATCTGTTCCTGCTACAGTGAGTGTTCTGGAACAAGGACCGCTTGTTCCGTGAAATAGACTGTGAATGAAGGTAATCTCCAAAATCTTATCTACAGTATTAGCGTCACAGATGAAAGATGAGGACTTGTTCTGCTGACTGATAACACAGTGTGATGCTACAGTATGAGAAATCAAATAATTGAAAAGGTCTCTTCAAAGTTTTTTTTTTACTGTTTGCTTTTATGACACATTGTGTCAGAAGCTTGTTGTTGTTGTGTGTAGTGAAATGTATCCGCTATAACTTAAAACTAAGCTCAATCCGTTGCTGTTTTCTACTTCTCACTCTGGCTCTTGTCCCCCCACCCCTCTCTCTCTCTCTCCTATTTCCCGTTCCTCTTCTCTCTCAGTCCTTGTGCCATGGAGGCAACAACCAAGTATGAATTTGTCGCCACAGCTGACGATGAACTAAGCTTTAGAAAGGGAGACCAGATAAAGGTATGGACAGATAACACACACACACACACACACACACACACACACACACACACACACACACACACACGCGCACACACACACAGTTCCGAGTTAAACCCCGACTAACTGTGGTTGTAGTAGAAACCAGGTGAGCTTTGCATCTGTGTGCTCCTACAGTATGTTTTGTCTAGTTATATCGTGAGCTCTATCCAACTTTTCTTCTTTTTGGCATCATTGCAAATATAGTATATCTGGTTTTGAATGCCAGACATTTACAATGTAGATTTATAAGCCAGTATTGTACTCAGTTACTCAGTAATGTCAATACAGTACTGTTTGTAGCTACTAGCAGCTTCCTCCTCTCATTGTGTCATCACTGTGCAACTCCATTCCGCTAGGTGTACACACACACACACACACACACACACACACACACACACACACACACACACACACACACACACACAGACGCACACGCCGCCTTGCCCCATATGCCTAAACCTTTTAGGCATTTTTGACTACCGGTATTTTGATAAACATTTTAAAATAGTTCAAATAGCCGATAACATGTTGTGAGCTTGTAGATCGGCTATTTGAACTATTTCAAAAGTTTTTTTCAAAATAGCAAGAAATGCCAAAATCTTTTAGGCATAAGAGGTAAGGCGACATACAAGATTGGGCCCACAGGCTTTTTAGAACTTCTAATTTTAAGTCATTTTGATATAATTACAGGAAAAAAGAAACTGACATTGTTGTTTAGATATGAACTACTGTAGTATACTGTAAATATAAGAATTTGTCCCTTATACAGTATTTTGCAAAAAATACTATTAAATGGGAATTTCAATTTAAAACACTAATTTTCACGTCTATTCAGACTTTTGTGTGAACCCCCGGACGGTTTAATCTGCTTGATATTTTGGTATTTGATATTCATTCGATCAGACAAGCCCATTCATATATAAGCCCATTCAACTTCAAATTACACCCCGCCCCCCCTTCCCCCCGCCAAATAAAACAAAAGAAAGAATGAGTCCTTGAGACTCAAAGTAATTTAAAATGTCCCTCTCCTCAGATCCTGGGAACTAATGATGACTGGTACAAAGCAGAGTGTGCCGGGAATGAGGGCTTCGTCCCCAAAAACTACATTGACTTGCATCTTCCCAGGTAAACAGCCCATAAAAAAGAAATGTAGCACAGAGAGTAGATAATGAACCAAGAGTGAAGAAGAGCATAATCTTACATGAATAAACAACACTTCAATGCCGGGTACTTGAGATAAGGAAGCATAAAATTGGTATCCCAAGCAGATTTTCTGAATGGTAAGCTGAAAAAAAACCTTATGTGAAAAACTCTGCTGTGGTAATTTCACACATTTGCGTAGATCAGCTGTTTTGGACAGCTACAGCTTAACAGAATCCTGTTGTGCCTTAACCTTCATAGCAGGACACAAAACAAAACAAAACAGCATTGTCATACTTCAGTAATTTTGTCTTTTTACCAAATGTATGCAGCAGTGCATTATGCTACTGTACAAGCAAGATCAACAATGAAAATGCTCCCTTATAAGACTAAGAAAAGGGGGGGGGGTGGAGAGATAGAATAACACAATCCATGTATCGACCACAGTAAAGGACTTGCTGAAAATTCTCTCTTTCACATACCACACACACACACACACACACACACACACACACACACACACACACACACACACACACACACACACACACACACACACACACACACACACACACACACACACGCACACACGCATGCACCCACCCTCTCCACCATCATGTTGCAGTTGGTACCAGGAGGAAGCCAGTCGGACTGATGCTCAAGAAAGGTTGATACACCAGCCTCCAGGGGCCTTCATCATTCGGGGCAGCCAGAGCTCACCTGGAGACTTCTCCATCTCCGTCAGGTGTGTGTGTGTGTGTGCGCGTGTGCATGTGCATGTGCGTGTGCGTGTGCAATCCACCACAGAAGGGAGTGGTGCTGGTGAGTGACAGTCTGGTGAGCTATTTCCTCTGTCCCTCACCTTTCTCTCACCTCCATCTCACTGTATTAATGAACTGAGCTCTGCATGCAAATCCCTGCCACCCACCCCTGCTTTCCTGCATGCAACTGTTACTACTTCTCAGCCTCGGCTGGGCAATTAAACGGAAATATATCAAAACCAATATTTAGAACCAATAACCGACTTAATCTTGCTCATGTAGGTTAATCGAATCATCGAGAAGCACTTTTTTAATACAGTATATATATTTTTGTATTTCTTATATATATCGACGAATCGACACAAAAACCTTCCGCTCGATTTTTTTATAATCGACTAGTCTGATTAACCACTTCACCCTTTTTTGGGCGGTGAAACCGCCCCTATAAGTGAGATTTGGAAAAATGTACATTTTCCTGCGCTGTGATCTGGGCCCAGGAAATTTGTAGAATTATCCTGCGCTGTGATTGGCCAATCACAGTCTATTCAGGACTGTGATTGGCCAGTGTCACATGACACATGTGCATAGCCCTATATAAGCAACCATAACTTGAAAAAAACCAAAAATTTGTTTTTTTCAAGTTATGGTTTCGTCCATCATAAAGAGTGTTTCAATAAATGTATTTATCTTTTGTACATGATTGGTTGACTCCATTCAGTATTGTGATTAGCTAGCAAGACACCGCCCACTTCACACAGGGTGTGATTTCTTTTTATACTTCGTTGTACAATGGTGGTGGCGTACAGAAATCTACAAGCGATCTACAAGCTCAAAACGCGTCGCATCGCAGTATGTTGTGAGCTTATAGGTCTGCTATTTTCACTATTTCTTTTAATAATTGTTCATTAATCGTAATCAAGGCAAAAGTTTGAAATAATCGTTATATTGATTTGAAGTCATATCTCCCAGCCAGCCCTATAGTCTCAGACACCTCTCTCTCCTCTCCAATGATACCTACAGAGACTCAGTTTCCATTGCACCCTCTAGAAGGCCTTGATCAATCCAAGTGCTCCACAAAAGAAAATACTTTAACCACTTAAGCCCTATTTTATTCTTCATCGTGGTGCCGCACAGCGAAAATAGTCGACCTTCAAGCTCACAACAAGTCGCGTTGCATTTTGAGCTTGCAGATCTACCTAGACACCTAGTTTAATGTGGTTAAGAGGGGGTTCTTCCAGTTTGCACAGTAGTAATGTTCTATTCTATTGCAGGCACGAGGCAGACGTGCAACACTTCAAGGTTCTGCGGAACAGCAGGGGGCAGTATCACCTATGGACAGAGAAATTCCCCTCTCTCAATCAGATGGTGGATTACTACAAGACCACCTCTGTCTCCAAACATACCAGGCTCCTCCTTCTGGATATGGAGGAAGAACAACAGGTGGTTGCTGCTGTTGATGTACTAATGTACTAATATATAATATATATATATAATGTAGTATATCAGTTTTTGTCACCAAGCAACACCATCGTGCATCGTGCTCGTGAGTATAAATTAAGCTTAAGATTCCCAGGCTAGGGTAGGTACCCTCACAAAAATTTTTTTGGTAATCCTGGTCTCTATACTGCCTCCCCCGGTGCCTGATGGAGGGGAAAGGAACTGGTTGGAATTACATGTTCCTTCCACGCGCTACGTCCTACCGGGGAAACCCCCCCCCCTGGCAGGTGATATGAAGCGGCCTGCTCAATCCTCATGCATTGAAGGAAGCATGAGCTCAGGGCTCTCCCCAGGCTGGCAGAGGGAGAGTAGCACCCAGGATTCCGATTAGGCCCTGGTGTCAAAAAATGGGTTACCAAAATCATGGGATAAAAAAATAAATAAAATAAAAAGATTCCCAGGTGAATGCCCCAGTTTCTCCTGATATTGACGAGTAGGCTGCTGATTTGGGATTAGGTGACATTGCTGACCTTGATGGGTGCTGTGTGTGTTCTGACAGGGGAGAGCACCCAGAGGAAACCTACCGCCCGTCCCCGCTTCTCGTCCTACACAGGCTCAGCCACCACAGGTATGTTAAATTATCTTAAAAAATTGGGCACAATAAATATATATTTACAATATTTAAGGTATATTTGTAACTGTCATTCGTTTGTCTGTGTGTCGCTTGCTGAAAATGGCAGGGCTTGTAGATTGGCTATTTTCGGCGAGCGGCATGTGGTGTAAAGTAACTAAGTACATTTACTCAAGTAGGCTACTGTACTTACGATTTTTTTGGGGGTATTTTTGGGCGGTGAAACCGCCCCTATAAGTGAGGTTTGGAAAAATGTACAAATATCCTGCGCTGTGAAACCGCCCCTATTAAGTGAGGTTTGGAAATTTGTACAATTATCCTGCACCGTGATTGGCCAATCACAATCTATTCAGGACTGTGATTGGCCAGTGTCACATGACACATGTGCATAGCCCTATATAAGAAACCATAACTTGAAAAAAACCATAAATTGGTTTTTTTCAAGTTATGGTTTCGTCCATCATAAAGAGTGTTTCAATAAATGTATTTATCTTTTGTACATGATTGGTTGACTCCATTCAGTATTGTGATTAGCTAGCAAGACACCGCCCACTTCACACAGGGTGTGATTTTTAATTTACTGGAGTATTTCCAATTTTCAGTACTTTTACTTCTGCTTCTATACATCTCACAGGCAAACATTGTACTTTTTACTCAACTACAATTATTTTAAAACTTTAGTTACTGGTTACTTTGTAGATTTTGATTATTATTACAAAACATACATTAACCACTTCTCTTGTGCATATTTTTCACTCTTCATACCAGTAACCTGTAAGCTGATTGTATGACGTTCTGTATAGTAGTGTATATCTGTCTGTCTCTTATATGTCATCATGATTTGTGTGCATGGGGATCTCATCTTTAACAAGCTCAGTGCTTAATGAGTCTTCCAGTTTAGTAGACCTTGTATTGTGAATTTGTACTTCCATGTACTGATGTTCTCATGTCTTTCTAAATAAAGTACATCAATCAATCAATCAAACCACTTCAGCCTAAACCTTTGCTATTTGAAAATAGCCGATCTACAAGCTCACAACGCGACGCGTTGTGAGCTTGCAGATCTGCTATTTTCAAAAGATTTCTATACATTTTGAACACTTGAAATGGGACATTACTGCATAATGAGTACTTTCTACTTTTGGTACTTTAAGTACATTTTGATACCCAATGCTTTTGTACATTTACTCAATTTTGTCAATTTTGTCAATTTTGAATTCCGGACTTTTGCTTTAGTATTTCTAAATTGCAGTGTTGATACTTTTACTTCGCTCACTGTCACTCACTGTGTGTTGCTCTGTCCCCTCCAGCCCAAAGCTCCGGCCATGCAGCAGGTGAAAGCTCTGTACGCCTTCAACGCCGAGGAGAAAGACGAGCTGGACTTTAACGCTGGTGACATCATTGAAGTCGTAGAGCGTTCAGATCCATCCTGGTGGAGAGGGAGGCTGCGGGGAAAAACGGGCCTTTTCCCTTCCAACTACACCACACCTGTTTAACAGAACAGAACACACACAAGCATACCACTTCAATTATATACAGAGAATAAACTGTACCGTATACAAAATATGATATAAATACATATATATATTTATATACGTTTTTTTTATCTGTCATTTAAATCTGATATTTTTTTTATATCTTTTACGATGTAATTTTGTATGCATTTTCTATACGAGAGAGTACAGTGAAATAGCATTAGGCATTACATTAAATTGAGGTCAACCTGGCATCCCCATTTTAGGCATGTAATTATTAGGCAAAACCTTCCAAAAAATGTAAAAGAATAAAAAAAGAAATAGCCCATTTACAAGCACGCAACGTGGCACGTCGCAATACATTGTGAGCTTATAGATCGGCCATTTGTCATAAGAAGTATATAGGGCTTAAGTGGTTAAGTGCAATATCGACCGAGTGAGGAATTAAATTACATCCATTAAATAGCTGTTTCCATAAATTGTAGTAGCCTACTTTCTAAATGATTGTAGTTTATGTTCTTGGGTAATTAAAATAAGCGTCCCCCAAAAATGTGTAAGTGATGAAGTGCAATGCTGAAACTAGGCCTATGCCTTGAAACAATTTGGTACAATGCATAACAAAAGTATATTTGACATTGGTTTATATAGCATCCTAGATGAGGCCTATATTTGCTTTCAATGAATGATGACAGCTGGAAATGTCTGTGGTTTGTTGAAATTAAGGCTTCAGATATTAAATTCAGTTCCATACAATTCCATGTTTGGTCACATGTTGCTAGACAAGTTCAATCAATAACATTACTAACTTTACTCCAGTTATCTGAGCCACAGTCGCACACGTACCGAAAAAAGGTAGTGATGCAATGTGCACTACCTTTTTTCACTGAGGAAAACTATACAAAAACAAAATAAAAACTAAGCTATGATGACTAAAACTAAGACTAAACATTATTGAAAAATTCGTCAACAAATAAAAACTAGACAAAAATGTTAAAGAGAGACAAGTGGAGAAAGAGATACAGTTGAACTAAGACAAGTCATCATGGGTGCGCGCGGGTGTTACAGACCGAAAATATTTGATCTACAAGCTCACAACGTGTCGCAGCACGACGCGTTGTGTTGTGACAAAATCTTTTCGATGCCAATTTTATTCAAAAGACTATGAATAAAACGAAATCAAAATTTGTCGTAAAAAAAAAAAATGGTTCAGTACTGTTCAGGTGAGCATGATCATGGAGGCTGACTAGCCTGGTAAACCATCCCTGGCCCCCAAGCGCTGGGTGGACGTTTTGCAGAAACCAAAAAGTGGAAGAGCCAATCACATGGCCCTGAGCGCAGGTTTACCGGGCTAGAGGCTACACTCCAATGAGGCGCAATATCAATAAAAGGCCCATCCATACATTCACTGATGCACAGGATTACTGTGTGAGTACTGTACATGCAAACAAGTACGTTATTATACTGCACATGTCATGTACATATATCATATGGTCTAGGCCTATAGGGCTAGTCTATAGGCCTATAAATGGACAATTGGCCATACTATACATGGCATTGAATGGGGTATTTTGTTAAGTGTAGCTATGGCAGAGGAGACAAAACCCCCTGCAAAAGCAGGCATGATGTGTTTAGCATGAAGAATGAGTTGTGCCAAGGGTCATTATGTGCCATAGTGTGCTGCTTGATAGCTTTGTTGTTGAGATCTGAGAGGCTGGGGGGGATATTTTGGAGGAAGTGTTTGTCTCCTTGAAAACATGCTTATGTAGAGCAGAGTAGCAACAGAACATACTTTTGAGCTTACAGATGACAAGAACGAGTCTTTTTTTCTGGCAGCGCTATGAATGTCATGTGTGTTTGATTTACAGTAAATTGAGTTTATTGTCCGGAGGGCTGTGCAGGCAGCGTGTGCTGCCTGCGAGTGACAATGAACAGCCCTTTGTCTTTGTGACATTCAGCAGGTAGTTGTGGGATGGTGTTCTGATAGACTATAACAGACTTATTGTCATTAAGCAGCTCAAGAATGGCAGTGTGATAATGTGATGGAAGTGCAACTATAGTTCAAGGACAAGAATAAGAGTATCACATAGGCCTACTTTACTTAACCTTGAAATCATGTGATTTGGTTGATTCCACACATACTGTAGGATATAACTAATGTTATGTGGAATTCAAAGTAAAGGGAGGTAGAAAGAAAACAAAAACATAAAAAGTCATATTTTGTACTAATCTGGGTTACCACATTTAAGTAGACTAGCCTACCGTGCCTCCGTTTGTTACTAAAGTGCAGGGTGGTTTAAAATCAATCTAAAAAGGCCTATAAGCAGATAATAGGGAATGTGGTGCCATATACTATAGCACCATATAGCATACACAAGTTTTACATCATGTTTCTTTTTAGAACAAACCATCCAAAAAAGACAACATTGTTCGTATCAAGGGACAGAAATTACCCTTGGTTTGCCTAGTAAATTATTTAACAGAAGTGTCATACTCAGCCATAACCAAATGGTTTCAAATAAAAACCCACCAATTCATGTGTTGATTTATCCGTTTCTCAGTGTACAAATGTAACCAAATGGCGTCCATTTGGTTACTTTTACACAGAGTTAAAACTAGAATCAACAACTTATTGTTATTTGACTCTGTCTGAGATGTAAGTAGAAGTAAAAGTACTGAAAATTGGAAAGTTTACTGAAGTAAAACATACCTCAAAGTTGTACTTAAGTGCAACATTTGTGTACTGTACTACTTAGTTACTTTCCACCACTGCACCAGACCAGAGTTACAAGCAAGCAGACAACTTGTACCACCACACCAGTGAACAAATCACTGCTCCGCCCCGCCTCCACTCTTCCAAGACGAATACCAAAACGCTCGCCCCAAAACACAGTCGCCCCGGGGCAAATCCGGCGGTATTCACCTGTTCCTAAACGTAACCTCAGTAAACTATGCCTAAAAAAAACGAACCTTATTCCTAAATTTAACCTCAGTAAAACTATGCCTAATCCTAAACTTATTTCTTATCTTATCCTCAGTAAAACAAATACAAGAATAAAAGAACCGTGGATCTGCAAAAAAAAAAGTGGGGGCAAGCGTGTTTTGGGGCGAGTTTTCCGGTTACCCTCCAGGAATACAGACAGGTAAGAAACGTCCCGTCCCTGAACGGTCCCACCTTTTAAACGTCACGCTGTAGCCTACTTTACACTCGTAAATGAAAGTGACAGTTGTTGTCAAAGGTCGTCTATCTATCGGTATTCCCTCCGGGTGGGGTGGTTCCACTCAGTTCCAGCCATGGCCGACTCACAGCTCATGTGTTTGGACGACGACCACATCATCAACGCCAAGGTCCCGGAGTCTAAACCAGAGTTCTACTACAGCGAGGAGCACCGCGTCGCCCTGGAGGAGCTGCTGAGGAACGGGGACGGTGCCTTCAAAACGCTCCTTAAAGAGGACAAGGCGACGGACTTTCTGTCCGCCAGGGAACTCAAGTGGATCAGGAGTGTCTTCCAGGAGTACAAGGCGGTGGAGGAACACGCCACCCCTGGGACCGCAGAAGCCAGTGGTGGTAAAAGTACTCATATTTTTTGAGCGGTGCCAGCCGCTCCAATAAGTGACCGAGTGTGTTTGTCCGTATGTTTTGCTTAAATAAAAGTGTCAATGCTGCAATGTAGAAATACTGTTGTTATGAGTAAAAGTCCCAGAATTCAAAATTGACTTGAGTAAAAGTACAAAGTATTGGTATTAAAATATACTTAAAGTGCCAAAAGTAAAAGTACTCATTATGCAGAATGTCTCCATTTTACAGGTTTCTAATGTATAAAAATGTATAACAAATCTTTTGAAAAAGTTTATAGGGATGAAGTGGTTACGTATGTTTTGTAATAATAATCCAGATCTACAAAGTAACTAGTAACTAAAGTGTTCTAATAATTTTAGTGGAGTAAAAAGATTAGTAGGCCTACAATATTTGACTGTAGTGGAGTAAAAGTAAAAGTATAGAAAATTGGAAATACTCCAGTAAAGTAAAAGTACCTCAAACCTGTACTTAATTAAGTACAGTACTTAATTAAATCTACTTAGTTACTTTCCACCACTGACAGAAGCCAACAGTGTTAAAGGAGATTCTGGGCTCCATTCTACTTACTGGCCGCAGCTCTCGGACACAGAGGTGCCACTTCTGGACAACGGGTGGCCCAGTGGCGGCTTCTTCAAAGGGGTGACCAGGGTGGCAGTGCACACACACCCACCCAAGGACAATGGACCTCACATCAAAGAGGTGGTGCGTCGCCTCATCCAAGAGGCCAACAAGGTGAGCTCTGTGTGTGTGTGTGTGTGTGTGTGTGTGTGTGTGTGTGTGTGTGTGTGTGTGTGTGTGTGTGTGTGTGTGTGTGTGTGTGTGTGTGTGTGTGTGTGTGTGTGTGTGTGTGTGTGTGTGCGCGGTGCAGCGTGCCCAGACATCATAGATACTAGACATACATGCATACATATTCTGTTTTATTCATATCATAGATGTATTTTATCGATTTTGACATTTGCATATCAATACGAAAGTAAAAGATTTTATGCAATGAATGCATGACAGACAGACAGACAGACAGGCATGGCTAGATATAGGGGGCCAATGTTTATGGCCTACCTGTGCATTCCTATGTGAGTGAGTTGGAAAAGTGTGTGAAAGTGAGAATATTAAATGATGAGCCTATTTGATTGAACAAGTGAAGAGAGAGAGGCTATACTACAGGAACTGGTTAAATTTGTATAGTTAAATAAGTATTAAGATGTATTAACGAAGAGCGTAACACACTCCACTGCTCCATCAGCATGTGACCACAGGGATGATCCCAACCTAACCTTGGATCAAGACTATCATATCATCATCAAAGTCAGACTCAATACAATACATCTCTGATAGTCTTCTTGATCCAGGCTAATCAGGACCCAACCCAATGAACCTTGTCCTCACACACCACTTATCTTGTCTTATCAGTTGAACAAGGCTCAGTAGTAAACTGAAAGTGTAAGTGATTATTTGAGTGATTAGGAATAATGCCTTTGTTCTCAGTAGTAAACTGAAAGTGTAAGTGATTATTTGAGTGATTAGGAATAATGCCTTTGTTGCTTTAGAGGTGTGTGTGTGTGTGTGTGTGTGTGTGTGTGTGTGTGTGTGTGTGTGTGTGTGTGTGTGTGTGTGTGTGTGTGCGTGCGTGCGTGCGTGCGTGCGTGCGTGCGTGCGTGCGTGCGTGCGTGCGTGCGTGCGTGCATTTATATGTGTAGATAATATTATTATGTTTATGTGTGAAATCGTAATAATATAAAGTGTATGGTGCCTGTGTGTGGTATGTGTTTAAACTTTAAATATGTAGAAATGTAATCATCATTTGAGTTGCCCATAGTAACGTTTTGCTTGTAGACAGTACTAGCTGAGTCATTTGTTCCTTCCATTCACATGCACGCTGTGGCAGGCTCCGTGTGGCTCCCTCAACCTCCCTCTGTGCAAACAAGGCACAGCTTTTAGGATATGGGATCATGCCAATTACAGATGTTTTGCAGTTGATTTTGGAGAGACAGCGGATTTTGTGTTATCTCGTCTATTGTGTCTGTTACATTGTGCTCAATTTTTTTAAATCACATTTTAAAATCACATCACATATTCCCTTGTCCTTCCGTCCTGTTTTTCCACCATCTCTGTTTCCTTCCATCCATCAAGCCATCCCATTTTCCATTCTTCCAATCCTCACTCATCTCTCAGCCTCTCCATGCCTTCCTCTCCTCAGATTTTGGTAGGGGAAAGTCCAGCTCAACATGTGTCATAACCTGGCAAACAGGATCACTGGCAGTCTGAATAACAACCAGGATATTTACACAGTAAAATCCTCATGGTTAATTACAGGTCCATTTGGTTACATTTGTACTCTCTTAGTTACACATGGATAAATGAACACTGAGGATTTCACTGCCCGGTGGGATTTTTGATACTAATAACTATGGCTGAGCGATATTGGAAATATCTCCCTTTTCTCCCCAATTTAGTCATCATGCCAATTGATTCCTCCCCACACACATTTTCTGAGTTGTCACTGCTGTTGTATCCTATTGACTCACCTAACAGTGAGGAGCCCCCACCGGGAGGAAGTAGAGCCTTCGTCCTACTCCTCCCGCCCAACACTCCCTGCTGACAGGTGCCGCCCCAGTACGTAGGATTACGTGCAGTAACAATTATCACCCTCCCCATCCGGCTTCCCTCCCCCGAACACGGGCCAATTGTGTTCACATAGCGTAGACGCTCGACAAAGCCGATACACCACGGTGGATTCGAACCCACAACCCCTGCGGTAGTGGCACTGGGCAGGAACTTTACCACTATGCCACCCAAGCTCACACGGTAGTGAAGCGTTGTGAGCTTGGAGGTCTGCTGTTTTCTGAAACTTTTGAATGTATAAAATAGGGCTTAGGTAATTAAAACCAGGGAAAGACAATACTTATGTCTTGATTTTATGATATCCAAAATGCCAGACGATATCTAGTCTCATATCACAATACCGATATAATATCGATATAGTGCCCGGCCCTACTAATAACTTCTTCTATATTTTATTCTTTTTTCAATGTAGCTTGATTGAATTTGAAATTTACACTTGTTCTGTACCACAGCACCCATTTCCATAGTCACCACTGTATTCATGCATGGAGCTGCAGAGCAGTCTTGGGTTAGATATGATTCCCCCTCACAACAACACAAGTGTGCATTGCTCATTGGCCAAGTGGGGATATGGGTGCAAAGTTTCACAGAAATCGGACGCTGCGTTCATGATTTGAGGCATTTTGTACAAAACGGGCCACTCTTGCAAACTTTGGAAGCAAATCTTAGCCAATCAGGATGGAATATAAAAAGATCTGACAAATCTGTCTTGATCACATGACTATAGCGATACTGCGTACCGATTTGTGTGATGGTAGGACAACATTTGTAGGAGTAATTGTGTGCGTGTGCGTGTGTGCGTGTGTGCGTGTGTGCGTGCGTGTGCGCGCGTGTGTGCATGTGTGCGCGTGTGTGCGTGTGTGCGTGTGTGCGTGTGTGTGTGTGTGTGTGTGTGTGTGTGCGCAGTGGCAATTTAGCTGTGCTGATTGGTTAGGAAGTTGACTAATACAGGGTTATCGTCCTCTCTGTCAACTTACTTGCCCTCACTCAGGGCAAATAAAGGCTGGGTATGTGATAAATATACAATGTGTAAAGAATATTACATAACACACTAATACCTACGGAGGCCTACATGTTAACACGACCATTGGGGAATGGCTTTCTTCCGCCTGCTGTTGTTCATACCTGCAATGTATTCCCACATTGCTGACACAAGGAGCACACAAGGAAAAATGAAAGTCAGTTTGTGTACGTGGCTCCATGGCACAATGCCAATGCCTTTCTGGGTAATTGATTCTCCTTTACAGATTATATTCAACACACACACACACACACACACACACACACACACACACACACACACACACACACAGCACATCAGAGATAACATATCTTGAATGAACAGTTGGACCACTATAGCTACAGTACTATGCCGCTCGTCGCACAACACAGATATTACTAGTGTTTTTCTGGGTAGTGTTTTGTTTATTTAGCATGTACTGTAGTTCTGTATTTCCATTAAGTATAGCAGTGATTTGTGACAGTGTGCTACTGTTTACAGGTCACGGCCTGCGTCTGCACCACGTTGCATTCTTCTCCAATGACACACTGGTGGGGAGCTGTGTGAGCATTCTGTGAGACAAGAGCATTTGTTACAAAGTTAAGAGTCATGTTTTCCATTCAGCACTCTGCCCTGTCAAATCCTCAGTGTTCATTTAACTCAGTGAGTTGCTGATGATCTAATTCAGGTGTCATAGAAGCAACAGCAGTAAGCACGAAACACAGAATAGGTACAGGTAGGAGTAGAGAGAGAAGAAAAATGTAATTTAACAAGTCTGACACTACACTAGTGAGGCCAGACTGAGTTAACATGTATATCCTATCAATAAATGGGGAGGATGATTTGCTCCTCATCCCCACTAGTACATCTTAGAAGGGATGAGAGGGATTCACCAGGATAGAGCCCAACTTCATCCTCATCCTGCCCTCCACAACCACCTCCAGATTGTCCATCTCCAACTTGCCTTCCTCACCAGCTCACTCAGTTTGTTAGCATCCGTTTTGTTGGCAACCCCAACCCCTCCCAACCCCCCCCCCCACAAACAAAAACAGCAAAGAATAGGTCCTAGGACAGTGGCTCCATACTGGTTACACACATTGAAGGACCGGAGCCTCGCCAGTAAGCACAGCTGTGTTAAAGTTCCTGGTGCCTGAGCTGTTGTAAGGTTCCCATTCAGCTTAGCTTCACTAGATTCCACTATAGTTCCTTTGTTTGCTGGCTAAAGAAAGTAACCCAACCAAGTGCCCTTTACGAACAAAGTGCCAGTTCATTCCGCTTCAGGACCCTTGTGCTTTTTAAAGGAACATGCAAAGTCCTCAGTTGGCATGGGCTTTACAGACGGAAATCATCTCTATTATTTTATTTTCTTTCCTCACACCCATGCAAACACACACAACAGTTATGTAGTATTTTATTTATAGATTATTCACTTCATGACACTAACACTAGCAGTTTACCAAGCATACTAAGCCGTCTCTTACTTGTCTTCTTAATTGGAATTTAAACTGAAGATATCAGGTCCTTGTCAGGAGTTCAGCTCAAAACTTAAAGGACCACTCACCCACCCACTTTAACCCTATCTTCATATAATTGGTCCTCACTGATGATCACTGTAAGATGGCACTATTTCTGCCTACTCACTCTGTGTCTCAGGGGAGGGCTGTGGACAGTACAGAAACCAGCCTACGGGTACCGCAGTGACATGATCGGTAGGCAGGCTTGGTCATTTCAAACAAGATTTCATTTTTGGGCGGTGTAGCCGCCCCTATAAGTGGGGTTGGGATACCTCATTAGTATTAGTTTCCTGCACTGTGATTGGCTCATTAGTACACCCCTAGCTGTACTGTGATTGGCTGACTCTATTGGCTGACTCTATTCAGCACTGTGATTGGCTAGCGAGACACATGATGACATTAATAACCTATAAATAGGATTATGCACTTCCAAAAAAAAATCCAGCTTCCATCACTATGATGACCACACCGCCCACTTTACACTGGGTGTGATTTTTATTTTTTTGCGAGAACAATGGCTTCTATTTCAGCATTATAGCTTTCCAGCAAGAGAAAGGCTGTAGCTTCTAGTCCACCAATGAGATGCAGAGTGAGTAGACGGAAATCTTACTATGAGCATTAGTGAGAACCAAGATATCTTCATATCTTATATGAAGATACTGTTGAAAATGGATGAAGTGCTCGTTTAAGGAACACACATTTTGTCGTGTGTGTGTGTGTGTGTGTGTGTGTGTGTGTAAGTAAGTGCTGTTTCTATGATATATTAGTTTCAGGTATAGGCAAACAGAGTTATTACCACATTCCTTTATACAGTATTTTGCCATATAACTGGGCATACATTTAAACTGTCATTGGAGTCTGCCACCACTCAACATGTTCAACTAAAAGACGTGTGAAGTCTGTTATGTCTTTAATTATAATAATTCTATGGACATTAATAATGAAACCTGTCACTCCCAGGTGATTGCCATCGTGATGGACCTGCTGACAGATCTACAGATCCTGCAGGACCTGATGGATGCGGCCTGGCGTCGCTCCGTGCCCGTCTACATCCTGTTGGATGTGCAAGGCATGCCACACTTCCTGGACATGTGCTCCAGGCTGCAGATCGGTGCCCAGCACCTTCGGGTAAGAGGCATTGTTGCCATGTCCGCTTATTATAAGCGACTTTGGGCTTGTTTTTCTGTAAAGGTGTTTGTGAATAGTTGCAGCTTGCAGTTTTTTGGGACTTGTTTCTAAAGTGCAGATGCTTATTTGGACTTGATTCCTAATGTTGTTTAAACCATTGGTTCTCAAACTTTGGCTTTTAAACCCTGATTGATATTTGTATTGTTTAATTGTATTGTGTGTTCCTTTGTATTGCATTATGTTTTTATTTTTGTTAAGCCTACTGTGCAGCATTTTGGTCAATGCTGTTTTTTAAAATGTGCTCTATAAAGTTGGATTGGATTGTGAGCTTGTAGATCAGCTATTTTCAAATAGTCAATGGATAGGGTTCAAGTGGTAAAACTAGTCGCTTCTTTTAGGCTTGGATGCCTTTATCCAAAGCACCTTTCATTACCTTGCAAATATTTGTCACTTGTAGTTGTAGCGTAGCATAGCATAGCATGTCTGGCGGAAACCTTATGTGTCCAGAAACACAATACTCTTCAGGAAATGGAAAAGAATAACCTGTGTTCTAGTGGATCCAATGTAGTTATTATTTAGTGACTCCTGTTAATAGAGATTTCTTTCAAATAAAAGATTGTTAAAAAATAACTAAAATAGCAGATCTACAATCTCACAACGTGCTGCGATACGATGTGTTGTGAGCTTGTATGTTGGCTCTTTTCGCTACTTTTGCATGACAAGTTTAAAATAGGACATTAAATTATGAAGACATATTTTTGGGAAATTATGAAGACAATTGACAATTTGTAGCTAATTAGTTTTTTTGGGTGCCTGCCTGCATCAGGATCCAGCCCTTGAGATTCTGTAAAAAAAAAACAAGCAAACAAAAACTTTAAAATAGAATTGTCTTTCAAAATGTAAAAGTGTAGTGATTGCAACTATTTGTTCTTCCAGAACATCCGGGTCAGAACGCTTCTTGGAACTGGCCTTGGACTGTCCTTTGGTAGACTCCCTGGTTCAGTCTGTAATAAATATATGCTGGTTGATGGGGACAAAGTCATGTTTGGCTCCTACAGGTGAGACGTGTGTGTGTGTGTGTGTGTGTGTGTGTGTGTGTGTGTGTGTGTGTGTGTGTGTGTGTGTGTGTGTGTGTGTGTGTGTGTGTGTGTGTGTGTGTGTGTGTGTGTGTGTGTGTGTGTGCATGATGTGGTTACGATTTTTTTTTACCCACAGCTATGTAAGTGGGTCAACAGTTGTGGTGCTGATCCACAAATAACCAAATATGTTTTCTTCCTTCAATCAATCTTCAAGTGTAATTACCTTAAATTTGCTATGACACACCAACTTTTCAACACCCAAATCAAATTCCGCTTGTTATGTCTTACTTACTTATAAGTGCCTTTATTTAAGCCAACCTTCATTTATAAAAGTGTTAAATTAACGTTATGAAGCAGTCTCTCCAGTCCACACACGTTTTCAATTCACATGACCATGCAAAAGTGGTCAAAACAGACGCCCAATCTCACAGCGAACAGAGGACCTTTCAATGACAAAAAGTACAACATATATTAATTTGGCACCAGGATCACTATTTTAATGGTTGCAGCAATTATCACTTCATAGTTTTTCAGTATGTTTTTTCCATACACCCAATCTTGCACGGTAGCATTTATGCTGCTATAATGTGAAAAGGGTTTCAACATCTCTTAATTAAACTTTAATAAAACTTTTGTTGTTTGTTTTTGGTGGTTGCCCCCCTTCCTGCGGGTTTCATGACACCACTGACACTGCTGTTTTGCGGTGGTGCAGTTATTGCGACAGCCCTAGTTAAGATCATACATCCATTATACAAACATGCAATATAAAGTTTTCTCCACCTTAGGCACATATAGTAAAGTGTGTGTGTGTGTGTGTGTGTGTGTGTGTGTGTGTGTGCGCTTGTTCGTGTATGTGCCGGTGGGGGGGGGCTGGGGTGTGAATTTTAACATCAATTGGATACCAGTAACTGACATTGGGAGTATATTTTTTTGTGGAACTTTATCTTTGCATGAGCTTGTTTCATATTCAGGTGTTTGTGTATCTATGCATACCTTGTCTCCTCTCCCAGTTTCTCCTGGTGTACGTCGCGCATGGACCGGAACATGATCACCGTCATGACGGGGCAGGTGGTGGACGTTTACGATAGGGACTTTCGCGAGCTCTACGCCATTTCTGACGAACTGGACCTCTACAAGGAGTTTCACGTCAACTCGCCCGCAAAGGTGACTCCCGCCGCCGTTCAATCCAAAGCGGCAGCTAAGCGCCCGCCACTACCCGCCACCACATCCCGCTTTCAGGTCAGCTTAGGAGACTCGAGGAACGCTGGAGGACTCCAGGTGCCGGCGCACAAATACCACAACCCCAAATACTTCCTGGTGTTTGGAGACCCCCCGCGGCCGAGTAGGTCCTTACAGGGAACTATGGGCAGGGGAGCGACGGTCCTAGCGGGTCTTCCCGAGGACACGTATACGGAAAGGATGCGGGCAACCAGCAGCGAGAGAACTGGTGATAAATTGACTTCATTGTCTTCAGAAGGAGAGCTTCCTTTTGGCTCCATGCAACCCAATGACGTCACTGCAGATAAGAAGTCGCGGCCTACGCTGAAGCAGAGATTCACCAAGTGGAGGTCATCCTCTAGGAACACTCCAGCAGGTAGCCCGTGCCCCACCCCCACATCAATAGATCCTAATAGGATCGAGGTGGACGAGTACAGTGACGAGGTGATGGTGAAAGTGCCGAATGCTAAGTCGAGAAGCAAGAAGTCAGCTAAAATGGGCCCAAAGACTGACTCCATGCAGACTGTCAACACTACACAGGACACTGAGAGTAAGTCACAGCTGAATATTTGAGACCTTTCACTCCAGGGTCAAACACTGTTTAAAAATGTAAGCTAGCATTGCAACATTGTGTATGAAAATGTGTGCGCCATATGTAGAGTTTTGGAGTGAAGCACTTGATTATTTATTTGAGAATTTACTTGAGTTTACGTTTTCCTTCATTGGAACCACGTACACCCCCCCCCCTCTCAGCACCAGTCTCTATGGTAAATAGATTAATTAATATTCTCTTCCGTTTCTCTTTCTTTTTGTCACAGGTGTAAAGAGTCGGAAAAAATCTAAGGAAACAGGCTGTGCCCTCTCCTGAGCCAAACACCTGGATACAGTATGTGGTCCAACCGGTTTCTAATTACAGGATGGGGCTGCGTACTCTGAGAAATAAACAATAAAAGGTTCTCCTTGAAACTTACATAACCTTTTAAATTGTGCAATATTGTAAATGCTTCAGGTGAATGTATTTTAAATAACAAACCTGCTGCTACTAAGAAAGCAGTTGTTTTCTGTGACCAAGTGAATGTACAGCCTTCCAAGTGTTGGAGTGTAATGCTCTGGATTTTGTTTGATGACAAAGTCTTAACGGCAAGTCAATAACCAATGTACCAGAGGTGAGATGACTGTTCATTTTTCTCAATAAAAGGGTCAAATCAAAATGGTTGCATTTGAAAGCATGATGAAGTATTTGTTGGTTATATATATATTTGTTATACATACAAATACAAACAGAATTGCAGATCTACAAGCTCACAATGCAGCGCGTTGTAAGCTTGTAGATCTGCTATTTTTGGCTAAGAGATGTGGTGTAGAGGGGGGGTCCAAGTACAGAGCCAACTGGCGTACAATTTACTAAGTCTAGAGGGTGGTTAAGGATCAAGGTCATTTTTCAAATCACACACTTTCAAGAGCTCTGTCAATCTGAGCAATAAAATCAAACTCAGGCTTTTTTTTTAGATTGTCAAGGAAGCCGCTTCTTCACTGGGTGTAGCATCATAGGATCATCCCTTCAGGATTGCTCACTTGAATGAGTTACCGGAAGCATGACTCAATGTGAGTATAGTGCCACCCAGTGGTGATCTACAGTTTTACATACACCGTCCTATGATAATAATTAACTGCATTTTTGCATTTTATTGAGTGAGCTAAGCTGCACAGAGGAAGCTCTGGTATGGAAGCATTTATAGCCCCTCTCTCTCTCTCTCTCTCTCTCTCTCTCTCTCTCTCTCTCTCTCTCTCTCTCTCTCTCTCTGGGTGTGTTGTCAACAACTGTAACCTCAAAGAGGAACTGTTGGTGTGCCGGTAACAAGTGTAAGAGGGAGGAGGGTGAGGGGGAAGTGTGGCGCAACACCGAAACAGGAAGTCAGAAATAGCAGAAAGAGGCCCAGGCACGCTATGAGAAACATTAAATGCACTCCACTGATGCTCACCAGAATTGATCATATATTACTTTATCTTACCACTGACTTGTCGTTGTTGCCAACTTCTTGCTCTATATATATATATATATATATATCTTTCCAACCATGCCAGCAATGTGTATAGGTCAATGTGCCACATTGTTTACAAATCTCAAATTAATCCATGGCTGTAATTCTGGGCCATATGGTGTTTATATACAGTCATTAAACCATCTACCTCTGCCTTCAAGTTTGACCTAAGCTTAGCACCAGCACTAAACAGTATCTCACGATCTAAGCAATTCAAGTCTTATTGCCATCATGCCAACCACAGGATTTTCTTTTAGGATTTGTTAGGGAGAGAAAGGTGGAGAGCCTATTGTAGTTAAACATTATTCCGGTTTATTCATATTATATCCATTTATCAGCCAGACAATGACACTTTTATTGAATGCCCATTATGTAGCAGGCATTGTACCAAAGTTGATATATAAACATCACACACGTCATTCATTGAAAGAAAGAGGAAGTGAGACCATGCATGATGGTTTCACTGGGTTTTCAACTGGAAACACAGGTGTCAGGATTCTGCTTGCACCAAAAACAGGATCCTAATTTCTAATGTCAACATGTATCTGAAATGGGTGCATTAATCAATCAAAGGCCACACTACCATGTTATAGAGAGCCACATATTTAAAGATATACTAAGCATATTTGAAGACACAATCATTCAAAGCTCTATGTGACAATTTGTCAGAGATATGATGACATTGACAGATGGTAGAAGGTGACATTGTCTTTACCCCGTCAGTACAAATGACTAATGACATCTTCCATGTGCCTGATAATACTTAGAGTAAAAAAAGACTACCATTCAGTTGCATCTTTTGCAACTTCCGTCTTCACTGTCTCATAGCTTAAAGGTCCATCTTAAAACATGTCTCCTCCCATGCTTCAATCAATCATCAGTTAGTTTACAACTATTTCATGGGAAGAGTGGACAGTCCTAATATATACAGAGTATGCTTACTTTATCACCATCATGTATTTGATCAAATACTGCACAGAAGTCGGGCTATGTTGATAGCTGTAAGTTGTGAGAGCTGAGAGGAAACTGTGCATGGCTCTCTGTTAATAGCCCAGACATGACTTGTGGGAAGTCACATGCTAGGTTGTTTCCTTTAGTGTCCTGTATTCATATAAAGCAAATACAGTGGACGAGCATCAGACAAAAAGCAACAGTCTTGTAAAAGCTTTAGAGATGAGAACATACTGTACACAAAATGTACGAATCTTTTCAGCGCTGTGTGAATACTAGTCGACACACATGGCCCCGTCTACAAGGTGTTTCACGTTTTTCACCATCTTTTCAACCATTTTTATGTTGCTTTTTATATTTACAATGATAGTCCCACAAAAATACTTGAGATATTGTCACCCGTGACAATTTAGTACTAAAAGAAATAACTTCGGACAACGGTTGTGCACTTCTTGTGTCCTCTGTCCAAGTTCAGTTCACTTGTGCTGTATGAGTTACAGCTTAAAGCCGGTGGAATCCCACTGCACGATAAAGGATTGTAAGGCGTCCATAAGGGGCGGGGAGTGAGCTCAGTCCTGCGGAGCTTGGTTGATCACCTTCTTCTTGCGGACGGACACCAGGTCGTAGAATGGGTCCTTGGTGATACTTGCTCTGTTTGGGTAAATAAGAATAGGACAACCGACAAGATGTTAAAACTGGTAGTGTTAGCCCATGATTAAATCCGGGAACGCATCTACAAATGTCTTCTACATCCAGTTTTCTTAAAACCGTATATGTTGCCATAATATCATTGGACCACCCAAAATGATATGTATTTGGTCGCGGACCCCCCATCTCAAAATATTTTGTTCCAGGGACCCCCAGAAGCAAAGATTTGAGTTGACAAAAGTTCGCTTTAAAAATATATATATTCAAAGATTTGCAAAAATGTTCATGATTTTTCAAAAATAGAAGATCTACAAGCTCATAGCGCAGCACTCGGTGAGCTTGTATATCTGCTATATTTGAATAGCCAAAGTATAAAATAATGGCTATAGCTAAAATCTAAAATGACACACGTACTCAAACACTCTACTGTGTGTGTGTGTGTGTGTGTGTGTGTGTGTGTGTGTGTGTGTGTGTGTGTGTGTGTGTGTGTGTGTGTGTGTGTGTGTGTGTGTGTGTGTGTGTGTGTGTGTGTGTGTGTGTGTGTGTGTGTATGAACTCTGACCTGATGGCCTCTATCCATGAGTCTCGTTCCTCAGCGCTAGCGGCACAGATGGTGTAGGTCTGGTGTTTGCCTTCAACCACCAGCCCGTCTTTCCCTGTTTTACAACCCTTGATCTTCTGGCTCTTGGGGTTGTACAGCTCTAGGCAGTACTGGTGAAAAAAAGCCACACAGAGAGAGATGATACGATCAATCGTCTGGAATGAAAGACTATGTTCATCGATTCAGACCCGTCCGAACCCCATCATCCATCAATTAGCTGGCCTATGTATGTATTAAAAATTTGCTAAATACAGAGATATTGCACTCTGAGCTTCAGGCAATATCCCTTGGTGATAGTGTGTCTAATTTTCTCAATAGACGATCAGGGAGACCACCTCCAACCACTGCAAATGTGCTAGTTATTTTATTCTCTCTCTTTTATTCACTCTACCATATGGATTGTTTAAAATAACATTCTATTCACTAAACTACGTTCCGGATTGCAGCCTTAACCCATTAAATCCGGGAACGCATCTCTGTCATTTTAGATTTACAAAAATAGCAGATATACAGTACAAGCTTGTAAAGCTTGTATATCTGCTATTTTTTTTTTAAACGTGAAAATCTTAGAACATATATTTTTTAAAGCGAACATTTTTAACTCAAAGCTTCTGGCGGTCCCTGGAACAAAATATTTGACAAATGTTCGCTTATATAAGAATATAAGATTTGCAAAATCTTTCACGATTTTCAAAAATAGCAGAGCTACAAGCCCATAGCTATGAGCTTGTATATCTGTTTTTTCTTAATAGCCAAAGAAATATTAAAATGACACAGATGCGTCTCTGGTCTTAAAGGGTCAATGACCATATATAGACCATAATAAACACTTACAGGTTTGCGTGGATAGGGAACTTCTCTGACACAAAGATTCTCTAGAGGAATGATGCCTCTGGGCTCCTTGTCCTGGAGAGACACAGAGATAAATGGAGTTCAAAATAGGGTTGCAGCAGTCAGAAGAACAGGCTTTGGGTACTACGTTACATTAGGCTTTGCTGTGCTAAAGGCGAGAGAAGAGAAGAGAGCAGCGAGATAAAACAAAAGGGACACCACGTCGAATGGGATTAGAGGAGAAGAGAGCGGGGGATTAACGCCGAAAACAAGATGAAAAGGGAAGATTGGATTGGAAAGTCTTACCGTGGTGAACTCAAAGTAGTAGAGGCAACTGTCAGTCAGGATGAACCATCGCCTCTTCCAAGTCTTCACGCGGCCCCCTGAAACACAAGCACAGTAAATCAACAGTAGCTAGAGAGAACCTTTGGCTGTCTTTGGCCATATATGTATAGGTATATGCAGTGGTGTAAAGTAACTAAGTAAATTTTTCTTAAGTGCTGTACTTAAGTACACTTTTGAGGATTCTTTACTTTACTGGAGTATTTCCCATTTTCAATACTTTTACTTCTACTCCACTACATCTTAAAGGCAAATATTGTACTTTTACTCCACTATAATTATTTGATAGCTTTAGTTACTAGTTACTTTGCCGATTTCGATTATTATCACAAAACATGCATTCACCACTTCCACACAGCCCTATATATTTCGTCCATTTGAAAATAGCTGATCTACAAGCTCAAGTACATTTTTAATACCTTACTTTTACCGTACTTGTATTTCTACATTGCTGTATTGATACTTTTACCTAAGTAAAACATGTTAGTACTTTTTCCACCACTGTATATATGACATGTATAGGATTATGTTCTTTAGGACAGGATTATATTCTTTAGGACAGTGGTTCTCAAACTAATTAAAGTAAAGGAAAACCCATAACTCGGAGAGTGCACACATGGAACAACGTGTACACTTTCTGTGTTGCAGATCTGTAAGAGTCCATTTGAAACCCACCCCCACCCAGTCATATTCCTTGTACTTGTACAAGATGTACAAAAATAGAACTCAGATTATGATCACATTTAATATGAAATAACCACTAGACCAGTGGTTCCAATATGGACCACTTGGCTTGGACCGGCAAGCAGGTGCATATTGGGGCAAGGTTATATGACTCTGTTTTGAGACCCTGTTGATTATGACCCTTATACAGATTACATACACCTCACAGTCATACACACAAGCAGAATCTGAGTGGTACAAAATGTTAAGAGGTGCAACGTTAGTTAGCCAATCATCAGTGCCTCTTCAATCTCAATTTGTTATACTGATGAACGATAGTACATGTGTACGTTTTTCCGATGTATAGTGGTGAGAGGGCTGGGAGAATGCAGATAACGGTAGTTATCAGGGAGTGGCCTTATGTGGTTGAGGTTTTCACTGTGGTATGAGATGTTCAAGCATGATACAGACCATGAAACCATGTGTGTCAATAACCCTCCTGCTGACATCCAAAATAGCCAGCCATTTAGGTCATGTGACTACAGAAACAGCTGCCAACAAACCTTTTTCTAAAGGGCTTTATAAATGCAAATGCCTCTAGTCTAGCATGTACAGCATAATTTCCTGTTTACTTCCTGTTTTGTTTTCTTCTCTCTGCACAGTGGCAATGTGAAGATGTTCACTGTTAAGTCAAAGTTTTTGCTCTTTTATAACGCTTCTTCCTGTATAGTAAAGTGAAAGATAAACCATCATCAAAATGTATTTTACCCAGTTTGAGGAGCCAGCCTTCACGGTCGGGGTTGAAAAAGGTGTGTGTTAGGTCATTCCCGTCATCCTCTGGGATTTTAAAAGGCTCGCTGCGTATGCTGTCGTACAGTTGCTAATGTGGAAGGAATAAAATGGGTTAACATTTTATGCAATAATGATATGAAAGCAATGAGTTAATAATAAACCACCAGTTAATTCTGTTCTTACAATGTAACAATTGCGTAAAAATGTGTTTCACCCACAACCACTATGACGTCAACTTCCGCAGCACACCAGTGCCAATATCTCACATTAAAGCACTCCCTCTAATGTATTATCACTTAATTGAATGCATCAGTATGTTTCGTACAAAGTTATGGGATGACAGAATTTTGAATTTCAGTGCCTTCTTGCAGGTAGTCTGTGCCCAATTCAACAGGGTGGTGCCACTGCCAAGTTCATCAAACTGACAACTGCTCATTAAGATTGCAGGGGATATGATATGTACATCAGACCATTGTTTATTGATCAACATCTACAAACAAGCTATCTGTTAACATTCTAGTGATATTTCATACAGGCCTCACCATCTAACAGCGCTCTGTGAAAGGCAGGATGGCTCCTGTGTTCATAGAACTAGAGCAGGGCCGGCCACTGCTATAAGCAATATAAGCGGTCGCTTAGGGCCACAACCACTAGGGGGGGGGGGGGGGGGGGACTTTTTTGTATTTACTTTCATATTGTAATTATGTCATGTATCTCCTAACTAACGTTATTATTTTAATATTCAATAGAAAATAATTATCTCATGACTCATTTATAATGGGGGTGTTTGGGGGGGCCACCAAAACAAATCTTGCTTAGGGCCACGAAAATCCTAGGGCCGGCCCTGAACTAGAGTTACAAATACAATACATAACTATTGTTATTACACCGATGCCCAGTGAAGCAGGATTGCATTTGCATTCTGCGATAAGTCGGACAGTTTTAAATACGACTTCCAATTTGGCAGATAAGTTGGGGGTAGGGTGGGTCAGGAAGACCTGTTCAACCTAGTTTTCTTATTATTCCTTTTTTTCAAATTGGTCAAAGGTCAAGTACACTGTGCAATGTAACACAGTGCATGTGTTACATCAAAATTGGTGGCCTATACATTTTTGTTGCACAAATGTATCCTGATATAAATCAAAATAATCGAAGCGTATATAGCTTGCTGCTTAGCAGAAATGGAAATTGAGAAATAAAATCTAAACAATTTTAAAATATATTTTCGTGAACGGAAATGACAAACAAATGACAGCTTCCTGCCTCGGATTTCGGGAGGTGTAGTTCCAGACTATATAGCATTCGGAGATTGTGGAATATTGTCTGGCCACGCGAGACTACATCATAGCTCTCTGTAACCCAACGTTCTACCACGTTCTTTAACATCGCTTTGAATCTTTCCAAAGGAAATGCTGACACTCCATTATGTCTCACCGACAGCATCTCAACGGGGAGATCGCCTCCATTGTTGATGCCTCTGTTCATGGAGATGAAGCGGTCCAGGGTGGTCTTGTCCTTCACATTGGGATTATGGAGGCTGGTGTTCAGCATGATGACGGCAAAAGACAGGATGTAGCACGTGTCTGCAGATGCAGGGATACACACACAGAGACACAGAGAATTACAATGTATCCCATTTAAGACCTGAGGCCGATTCTACAAATGCCTACAAACTAAATCTTTCAAAAATAGCAGATGCAAAAGCTCGCAGCGTGGCAAGAAGTGACGCGCTGTGAGCTTGTATATCTGCTATTTTTGAATAGCCAACACAAAAATCTGAAATGACCCGGTTTTAACGGGTTAAGCATTTAGCAGACGTTCTTATGTAGAGTGACTTACAAGGTGCAAGTGGGGGCAATCGTCATGAACTCTAGTCAACCAACAACAGATAGAGTGATTGTGCATTATATTCACAAACCGATGGCGGAGGAAACCATGCAAAGTGCCAACCTGCTCATCACGAGCAATTAGAGGTTCAGCGTCTTGCTCAAGGATACTTCAACATTAACTCTGGGGGAGCCCGGGATCGAACTGAGAACCTCGCGGTTGCCATCCAGCCCCTCTACCGGACACTCTACCCCTGAGCCACTGCCACCCCATATGGAAACAAGTATGTGCTGTAAAGTAACTAGGATAGCAGGTGAACATCAAACACACTATAGCGTCTATCTAAATAACATACTAAGCATCTGTGAACAAGCGAACAGCATATAGTACACCTACAGTATCTTGTTGAAAAGGTGATTCCCTGTTGCTGCTGACTTACTTAAGTGTCAGACATACTGAACACCCGTCACACACAGACACTATATAAACTAGAAAAAGTGCTCCTCGGAGCACAGGTCTCCGCCAGGTCAGGTACGTTATTCTGGCCTCCTGGTGGCGCTATAATAGGCCAATGTGAAAAGGGTGCCATTTATTCTTAGGTCTTTCATGGCAATCAGACACTGCATTCATGATTTGATTCATTTTGTTCCAAAAATGTGTTTTGCTAAATTAGACCTGCTGGTGGCGCTATAACAGGCCAATGTGAAAAGGGTAGCATTTCTTCCTCGGCCTAGTGGGAATGTGCGTGTAAAAATTCACGGAAATCGCAAGCTGCGTTCATAGTTTGAGGCTTTTTGTTCAAAACAGACCAATCCTGCAAACTTTGGAAGCCAACCATAGGCAATGAGGATGGAATATGGGAAATCGGACAGATTCGTGTTGATCACATGACTATAGAGATACTGTGTACCGATTTGCATGACGTTTGAATAAAATCTGTAGGAGTAATGTAAAAAAAAAGGGTTTTGCACAAATCGGCCTCCTGGTGGCGCTATAACAGGCCCATGTGAAAAACTTGGGGCAGAGGTTCTGAATTGGCATCCAGGGAGTGTGTGTGCATAGTTTCGGAGCGACCGGGCCAACGGTGCCGGAGATTAGCTGCTAACACACAGACAGGACGGACACACGGACACACACACACACACACGGACGGACGGACAGGGGCGAAAACATACTCTCTCGCCATGCCTTTCGGCCTGGCGGAGACAATAAAAAGAAATAAATCAAGGGTCAAATAACTTGGTCTGGTAACAGCATGGCTTCCATGTGGATTTCTGACTATGTACCATGACAACCGTACTATGACATCTGTCATCTTCATATTTGGACAAAGTTGCAGCCCAATCCGAGCTCCCTTACTTTACTTCCAGTATAATATTAGAGTTCTGATTTATTTCCGTGGCCTTCTGACAGCATTTACAAGAAATGTGGTGCTGAACCCACCAGTGGTTTGCAAAATTACCCCTAGATAGACACAGACAGAGAGACAGACCCTAGACGGCTCGCCTCATACAAAACATAATGTAAAAAAAGAAGACAATGTGGTCATGTGCTCACGCACACAAACACACACACACACACACACACAGGAAGTAAGTTGACTGAGGCCCACCAGTTGACTGGAAGATATGAGTGTTGCAATCGCAGTAGCGTGTAGCGAAGGCCTCCATCATGCGGTCAATCTTCTGGGCTTCACCTGGTAAACGGAAGCTCCACAGGAACTGCCTGACACGAAACACACACGTATGCATCATTAGATATTAAAACATTTGGTGACTAAATTTTGACCTTGATCTAGAAGGCAACTGGAGCAGTGGTTCTCAAAATGTTCATGTCAAGGACCCATTCATTGACACGTATTAGGCCATGGACCCCCGTTTGAAAAGGTTTTGTGCCAGGGATCTTTGTTAGATTAGATTTAGTACATCTTTCTACAACATTCTATACTGTAGGTGTTGGGGAGATTGAGTGAAACCTATGATCTGAATTGTCATTCTTATACATCCTCATTGGACTAACTTCTAGCCGGTGAAATATTAAGTAAATTAAACTACTCCCCATTTTACTGTGGACCCCTGGTGGTCCCCAGACCCCATTTTGAGCACCTCTGTTGATGAAGATGAGGGAAAGAGAAAGAGGAGGATTATAATAATAATAGTGAGGTAGCAGAAGAAGGAGGAGGAGGAGAAGAAGAAGAAGAGACCAAACCCTAACCCTAACTGTAAAAGAGACGGTGCGATAAATGATAACGATGATGATGATGATGATGATGGTGCCAGCCACTGACCTTAGTGCCTGTACCAGGTTGAGGTCAGAGAACTCATGCAGCTCCACAAAGGCCTTCAGGGTCTGAAGGTGGAGCTCCTCCCTATGGATGGATGGATGGATGGATGGATGGATGTTAGTACAAGAAGTGACACATGACAAAGTTGGGCATTTATTGCTCTTTTTAATTGTATTCTTCCCACCACGTCGTCCTTGTCACCATACCCCCCCCCCTTTCCCGCCCTGCCATCTTCTCACCTCTCTCCTAAGAAATCTCCTATAGCTGTTTTGTTGAGTCCCTCCTCCTTGTACAGGAACTCCGCGATGGACTTGTCTCTCCTCTCCAACAGCTTATTCTCCACCAGGTAATTGATGCCCTGTATGTACGCACACACACGCACGCACACACACAGACACACGCAAAATGAGAGAGTGAGAAAAAGGCAGATAATTTCTTATATGAACATGCAGTGGTGTATGGCATCATTATTTTATGCAAAACTATGACCAGCACTAGGCAAATGTAAATAAGGGTATTTGTAGTGATCCCAGAGGGAAATTACTTTTCTGCATTTGACCCAACAGTGTTGCTCAGATAACACACACGCCACTTGAAGTTGGTGTTTTTTCTTAAACATTCATACTGATATCATTTCTAAGTGAGACAACTATTTAGCACAAGTTATTAGCAAGAATTTAGCACTATTGTTTGTATGATGATGGAAGTCAACACTTTAGTCTTTAGCAAGCATTGTATGGTACAGTACATTGTCTGTGTGCCTGTACTTGAAGTTGGTGTTTTTTCTTTCATGAAGTTTCATGATGATCTCATTTCCGAGTGATCAGACTTCCTGTGCTGTTTAGCTCACAGCTTATTTAATCACCCACCAATTCCTTAAAAACATTTTCTCTTCCTCTTTCTCCTCAGCGAAACTAAGACATAATGCAACCTGGCATTGATTTGTTAACCCAGCTCTTACACAGATAAGGAACCTCTTCTATGAACTTTTGACTCATATGTCTTTATTCTGCACAAAATTATAACTAAAAACCTCAAATGCTTAATAACTAAAATGAAGTGTAAGGGCACGGCCCCACCACACTTTTATTTTACCTCTGGGGCGGAATCTGCCATTGCTTTGTCAATGCAAATGCGTGGATTCTTGGTCTTGCAGATTTTTTCCAAGAATCCACGCATTTGCATTGACAAAGCAGCATTGGCAGATTCCGCCCCAGAGGTAAAATAAAAGTGCGGTGGGGCCGTGCCCTAAGGGTGCAGTCACACCGAACTTTGATTCTGCCTATGCGGCGGATTCTGCAAATGCTTTTCGATACGTTTGTTGCCAACTTGCCATTCGAGGATTTCCGCAAAAAGACGCTCCGATCCCATTGAAAAGCATTGGCAGAATCTATGTTCGGTGTGACCGCACCCTAAGTCACACTTTAACATCGGCTGCCACTTAGATTAGCTTGACACCAGATATGTAATGTGTCAGAGGAGAATCCTAAGAGAGGAACTTGCATTACTAAGCTATTTATTACAAATTACAGAAGTCATTAGTTAAAGGGATACTTCACTTTCAAAATGTTTGGTGTCATTTTAACGTCTACTCAGGCTTTTGTGATCACCCCAGACAGTTTTGCACGTTTTGCAAGTTGCTTGATTCGGTATTTTGAATATTCAAATATTTGATATTCATTTCATCATACACACTCCCTTCCTATACAAACCCATTGTTTGTTTTTTTTTCAATTACTTTTTTCAGTCATTTTATTAACAAAAAAAATATTAAATCTTCTTCATTTTCCAAAAAAAAATTATTAAAAAAAAATTTTTAAGTAATTAAAAAACACGCCCCCCTCACGTATTAGAAGGACAATATCAGCGCTCGGGTGGCGAAGTGGTAAAGTCCCTGCCTACCACCACGGAGGTTGTGGGCTCCAAACCACCGTGGTGTATCCGGCTTTGTCTACACAAACACAATTGGCCCGTGTTCGAGGGAGGGAAGCCGGGCGGGGAGGGTGATAATTGTCATTGAACGTAATCCTACGGGCTAAGGTGGCACCTGTCAGCAGGGAGTGTTGGGCGGGAGGAGTAAAACGAAGGCTCTACGTTTTCCTGGTGGGGGCTCCTCACTGGTAGGTAAGTCAGTAGGATACAACAGCAGTGGCAACACAGAAATGTGTGTGGGGAGGAATGAATTGGCATAATGACTAAATTGGGGAGAAAAGGGGGGTAAACAATAATTGGCTACTCAAAATCTTTGGGGGAAAAAAGAAAAAGAAAAAAGAAGGACAATATCAGTCAATAGAACCAAGGATGGGTGTTTGTATAGGAAGGGGGCGTGTCTGATCAAATGAATATCAAATATCTAAATACTGAATGAAGCAACTTAAAAACTATCTGGTGTGCTCACAAAAGCCTGAGTAGATATTGAAATTAACCCAACATGTTTGACAGGTTATACTGATAAATAGCAACTAAAGTTCAAAGGTACGTAGGTTAGGTATATTCCTGCATGTATTATTTGACTTTTTTGTGTGTCACTGCAATTTACAAATTACAATTACAATTTACAATATAGGCATTTAGCAGACGATCTTATCCAGAGCGACTTGAAATGCGAGATCAGAGTAAGCACAGTAAGCACTAACCCTAATCAACAATCAACAAGGTAAATAGTCATATAGACTGCTCTAAAAACTACAGCTGAAACTGTGATGTGGTGGGCTGATGCCATTTTCAGTACACAGATTCATAACACATGCATCTGTGTTTGCATGAAGGAAGTGAACATCAAATAAAGTGTTGATCCTTAAAAGATGAAGGAAGTCAACACTTTAGTCTTCAGCAATACTTTAGCATCTTTGCACAACGAAGGAGGTCAACATTTAAGTCTTTACTAGGAATGTTTTACAGATTATAGAAGTAATTTGTTACGTCCTGCATTCCCCAAGGTAAGCAAAAGGGGCTAAACATCAAAATGGCAACTAAAGTTCAAAGCTACAGTAGGTTGAGGTAAATGCTTGCATGCATTCTTCGACATTTTCGTGTGTCACTGCTGAGGTCTTTGTTGTATTCGTAGGGCCTGCTCTCAAAACCACCACTGAAACTGTGGTGTACGTGGGCTGATGTCATTTTCAGTACATAGACTCATAAGACCCAGGGCAGTCGTAGCTGAGTGGGAACAGAGGCTGTATTGTAATCAGAAGTTTGCCGGTTCGCCCCCCTGGCCCGCAACCAGTCTATTTGTCGACGTGTTTCTGAGCAAGACACTTAACCCCTAACTGCTCCCTGCTCCCATTAATGGCACTTCCCCACTGCTCCTAATGCTGTGTTAAATGCAGACAAAAACAACTAAGGGGACTAAACATATTTATCGTATGATGACTTACGTGGTTTAGTCTTAACCACTTAAACCCTGAACGGGATCGCCCAGGGCTCTATACTAGATTCCAAAAACAGCTGATCTACAAGCTCACAATGCAATGTGAGCTAATTGACCTGCTATTTTTTGTGAATGTTCACCCCAGAAAACGGATGCTAGGGTTCAAGTGGTTAGTATGTATGATGAAGTAACACTTATATATTTTTGTATTATCAACCAGTACACAGCTAAATAAATCCCCCATCCTCTGAGCTCACCTTTTTGGGATCCATGTTGAATTTCTTCTTCCCAGTAGAGAACTGCTTGCTCTTTTCTACAGTCTTACTGCATAACAAAAAAATAAACATTGCAGAAAATGTTAAATGTTTGATGATACTGTAGGTATCGATTTCCATTACCATTATTAGTACCATTATTTAGCATAAAATAAATAGTTTAGATTAAAAAAATCAGGAGAGGGAGGTATTTTGAATAAGGTTGATGATTGTGGTGGGGTGGGAGGGTTCCAGTCCAGATTTCAACTCACTTTTCTTCAGCAGACTCAAAGGTCAGTAAATCTGCCATGACGCTGTCAATATGCGTCTTCAGCTTCTGCAGAACGTAGGAGAACAGAACACTTGGTCATGTCTTTAGAATTTAGATGAGTTATAGGCTCACCGAGAGTAGATGAAAATATAAGAAGACCACATGCTCCTTCCATGTCAAACTGTTTACATACACACTGTTTACAAACCCAGGACAACCAAAGAAGACATCAAAATAAAAACGACTTATTTCAAGTAATCTGCATGGAAGAGAACTACAGAGAGATGACAGTCCATCAATGGTACCGCACTCCATATTATTTAGGCTACCCCCTGCACTGATGTGCCATCTGAACTCACTGTGTGTGTGTGTGTGTGTGTGTGTGTGTGTGCGTGTGTGTGTGTGTGTGTGTGTGTGTGTGTGCGTGCGTGCGTGCGTGCGTGCGTGCGTGCGTGCGTGCGTGCGTGCGTGCGCACGTGCGTGTGTGTGTACCTGTATATCATCCAT
>NC_137604.1:51715327-51717827 GCF_963280865.1 Gymnoscopelus braueri | reverse complement strand
TTTAAATGAGAGGAAATATTTTAAATTGACACACAGGTCATTCACTGCTTCATTTGTTGTAATCTACAGCAAATGAAGCAAAGAATGAGCTGTGTGCCAGACAATTCACATGTTCAACTACTGCAAGCCTTGTTTAACATAATATGTAAACAACAATATTATTGGTATTTTATTTGCTGTGTATGTTCACACTAATCCGGCCTTTTATGAAAAAAGGCGGATAGTGTGATATCCTACCCACAATGGAAACAACCGACAAGAATCAACAAAATAGACATGCAAATCCTAATAGCTAAAAACAAAAAGTGCTCAACCAGAAATTACAACAAAATGTCCACACACCAACTGCCGCCCATTTGAAGGATTTATTTGAGCACAGTAGAGACTTCATTCTGAGGAAGAGCCTTGTCCTCTTTCTCACACCAGCTGGTTGTTCATATTTTGTTTGACTTAAAATTAAAAAATGTAAAAATATCATGAAAATAATTATTATGGTAATTACTCTGATAGATTAAAAAAAAATACAAATAAGTTTAATGGATAATGTGATGCTATGAAATCAGGACATTTATAGCCATGATAATTGTGAAAATTGGCCATGCCCTGTTAGCAATAATGCAGCTGTTTGATGTAATGGACTTCTTGTGTCCACCTGGGGGCAGCATTCAACTGCAAAATATCAACTTGGAGCTAGAATCTTTAGAAGACTGCCTGAGTACCTGACCTTATTAACAATTCCATTCGTATTAAATAAATACACATGGCTGTTAAATTAATTAGGGCAATATAACGTTGCGAAAATAAATACAAATAAACGCTCAACCTTCAACCATTTCTTTAGGCTAACAAGAAGGTTTGCATACACTCAGTCGTTGTTGATGCCCCATATTCACCTCACATGTCCATTGTTTCACTCACCCTCTCACTGAAGACTGGTAAACTGAGATAATTGGCTCATTATGTCATGAGCCGAGAGGAGAGTTCCCTAGGTGTACTGTACATGTGACACCTTGATAGATTCCTTGGGACGATCTCTAGGGAAATGTGATACACCCCATGCACAACAACAACACACATGTACAACAGCAAGCCATGGGCAGAACCTAACCTTCCTATAAAGATACATATGATACTTTGATTATCATAGCTAATTGTTGTTTTGTTGACTCTCACCTTACTTTATTCTCTATACTTTACATAGCTGAGGTTGTATTCTGTAGAAAAGTGTCACATTTGGCTTAAAGCAGTCTTGCTGTGGATGCCACTTTCTATCAATATCCTTTGAACACTATAAACGTTTGAGGGTGTTTTTTTTGCTTTTTTTCCTATTTTGTAGTCTTTCTCTTTTCAGTGTGTCATTTAGCCGGCCTCTCTTCTCCCATTGAGAAGTCTTATGCTTGCAAAGGCCACCATATTACATTTCATTCTCCAAACGGAGAGGTGCTCTTGAAATATTCACAATAGCTGAAATGCAACACTGCAGTTACGTACTCTGTCTCTGATTGGGAAATACTGGAGCTCTCTTTCCCTGGAAATGACACAAATCTTACTTATATATATTTAATACTTTATTAACAGTTTTCAAAAAAGGTACAGTGGTACTAAAATGATAACACTTACACAAAAAGCCCTAAGGGCTTATTTCCATTGTGGTCCTGTGTAGTCAATCAAGACATTTAAAGACAAACAATAATATACAATAATATGCAAAAACATCATCTATACTAGTAGTAATACAAAAGAAAATCTGGTGATAAGCTTAGACTTTCATCCCACCGGTTCAACTTCAAATGGAACAGGTGTTTGTAACTGCTACACAGTATATATAGAGTATAGTAGAGGGTCTTCGAACTGTGGAGAACGAAACACAATACCAATAGAGGGTTCTCACAGATCTTTCAGTTTTAGTTTAAGCAATCATCTAAAATGGTGGATCCTCTGTTAACACACTAGGATTGCAAATTACAACTGGCTGACTTGATGACGATTATGATGAGATGATGATGATGACAATGATCATGATAAGGTAGCTGTCTCATATGATGTTCATTTTTGAAGTAAGAATGACATTTGAATCTATTTAAAGCTATAAGACCCGTAGTGTCCTTAGACAGTGGTTCTCCACTGATTTGCTCCAGAACCTAAATTCTTCCTTCTTCATGAAGTAATGACACCAGATCATGCATATAACACAAGCTTCCGTTATCTAAGATCTTCTAGTTAGTCCATGACCCTGTGTTAGAATATCCGGCAACTCACTTTTGTGAGACAACCCACTGGTTGCACTGTCCTAAAGCATCTATTAGAGATGCTTGGAGATATGCAGATCGCTCTCTTCATTTTACGTGTTATACTCCATTATACGATGGCTTTGCTTGCCAAAAAGAACAGATCTACAAGTGAATGTTATAGCCTGAAGATCAGTTCTTGTCACAGAGCGACACCGTTGTGCGATGGAGTATAAATTAGGCATTGTTTGCGCTAGATCCAGTTACAGAGA